>NC_137675.1:32368709-32476209 GCF_963989245.1 Nansenia antarctica | reverse complement strand
CTAATGAATGAAAGTTGATTATCATTATTAAAAAAGAATAGTAATACATATTGCAATATTGTGTTATCATAGTTATGAGCTTCACAGTGATAAAGTCTGTTTATTTGTCGTGAACTTCGCCGGTAACGTCAGCCTGCCCCTGCAACTGCTCACATGTGATTATATGGAATGGCTGAATATGTTCATTCTTGTTATTTTGATTACATTATATAATTGTATTTGGTATAATGACAGATAAACTTGAAACTTGAATGATCTCACAGGAGCGCGTAGCCTACCTGCACGGAGCGTTCATGTGCCGCAACCTGTTATAGTTAGTTTCACCTAAAAGAGCTGAAAGAAAATACATGAAAGAAAGGAGAGAAAGAGTAGCCTACAGAATGATAAATCATTCAGAATGTTATTGGTTTTAATATTTCACAATCTGCCAGAATAAGCACGTTCCCTCGCACGCCCAGCCCATCATTTTTGATGCCGCTAATGTGTGTAATGAAAAGTGTGACAATGTTGAAAGACATGATGTCATAATCAAAATATAAAACTTGGTTGGATAAAATAAGATTCTGTTGTGATTGTGTGTTGACATTGTTGTGATGTCAAAAGAAATCTTGGTTATGTAATGTGTAAAGTGGAGAGGAGATTGATCGGGACTGCGGGAGTTTTCATTACTAACGAATGATGGTTGATTATTATTATACAAAAATAATAGTAATAAATATTGCAATATTGTGTTATCATAAATATGAGCTTCACAGAGATGCACAAACCTGTCGTGTTTATTTGTCGTGAACTTCACGCCGGCCGTAACATCAGCCCGGCGACTGCTGTAAGCTTGTAAGCATTGTAAGCATGTAATACACGCTCTTGCGTGTTTCCATTCATGATGATGTGTTTCTGTAAATTCATATATACAGTATATCCTATTGCATTATTTGAAAATTGACAGCGCTGTAGGCTAAAGTGTCATTCAATGCACAACACACGTCGTTTCACACGATTTTGATTGACTTTCTGCGGCAGCGAAATACATGATCAATATCTTATTATCAATTATCAATATACTGGTGGCCTAACATGGTCCAGTGGTCTAGCACCGTGGTCGTGCACACATATGTCGGCCCTTCTTCTCCTTACTTTCCTGTCTGTCTTCACTATATCAGTCCAATAACATGAAAACTATGAGTGGGACTGCCCCACTCAGAAAAAAACATTATACAATAACATTATATACCAAAAAAACATTATATACAATATTATAAATATCCGTTCGTTATATAATATTCGTTGATGAGTACAGGCATAATCAAACGTAGGTTACTGCAATTACTTTGCTGCAGTAGCTATGCATGCACCACACAACTTGATAGGTACATACTGTGCAGTGTATCATTCATAACTGTACATAGGCTACACATATCATAATATCTTATCACTATTGCATGGAACTTGGGTAAACCCGCTGTGAAAAAAAAACCTCAGCTCCAACAAATCTGAAGGGATTGGGAGACATACTGTACAGTTTATCATTTTCATAACTGTCTGTACATATACATATCTTATGTATCACTATTGCTATATATAGCCTATATATAAACACATTATGTTACAAATGTCAGTCTTATCCACTGTATCTAATTCAGCACTGAAGCCTGAAGGTTGAGCACAATGTGTGCCCCCTTGCTACCTCTGCTGATATAAAAGAGAATTGCAGCCTTGGAGAAAAAGATGGCAGCCGAATCCCAAGGCAAATACACAGGCACACACAGAAATACTGCAAAATCGCTTTATACTAACTCGATTTTGAAAATGTAAAGATGCTGGGTGGTAGAACGCACATATCTAGGAAAAGTCATGAAAGGAGGGTCCTGACATTTGATCGAGTGCAATGGTAGATTTTTTTTTGTACTCACTGGTGCCCGATGACACCTCACGGCTTTCCTAGTGTTAAAGCCGAGCAGGTGATTTTATATAGAAGGTGATCAAATACCATATCCTACAGCTGCAGCGGAACATGCGGAACGCGCATGACACACACACACACAGAAAGATCAATACGAAGTAGGCCTACATGAGTGTACACGCACAAAACCGGCTAACGTTACTCATTAACTGTTTACACAAGTAAAATCACAGTGTGACAGTCAGATGGAGCATTCGGTAAACAACAACAGCAAGTTAATGCTATCAGTTGAGTTAAAGATAACCAACTCTTACCTTTGAGGACACCAACATGAGCCCTGCTTACCCGTACCTCCGCCGTTCTGTTCGTGGTGATTTTAGAGGCAATAGATTATTCTTGCCCCGCGCATATTGCTATGAATAGTTCGAAGCTAGGTGCTTGCACGTTAGGTGCGAGAATGCTCGGTTAACCCATTAGCGGGAACATTATTTGTTTCACAAAATAGGCTGATTTAATTGACCATGAACATCAGAGACATACATTACGAATGTTCATTTAAAATACTCTATACTGAGCACTGGTATAAGAACATGAACCAGAGAACAGCAGTAAATGCAATAACCCACAGTCGTCGCTGATGATGTTGCATTTTCGATTAGGATACGTTTACGGGATTAAAGGGACCGGCGACGGGTGAAGAGAGAAATCCAAATGTTACATATTGTAACATATTGTAACTAACTACGCCCTAAATCGTAACGAAATGTTGGTCTGGAAGCGGCCTAAATCTAGCTTCAATCTGCTTTTTTTCTGTTCTCCGGTCATAATAACTCGCTGCCTTTCTGGGCAGCCTGAATCAAAGTGGACTGTCTGAATCAATTAGTGGCGGAGGAAATTCATTTGTGGCGGCCCGCCACGAATAAATGCATATAGAGGAAACACTGGATGGGTTTTTATAATCTTAATTTAATTATTTAGTCATTTAAAGGCAATATTAAAAAGATGGGTTTTTAGTCTTGACTTGAACATATTTGCTGAGGTTGTATATGTGCGTTCTACCACCCAGTATCCTTACATTTTCAAAATCTCATCAGGATAAGCTAGTATAAAGTGATTTTGCAGTTTTTCTGTGTAGGAAGCAGGCTAATTTACAAGCGGCCAACTAGTGGTCGTTGTGTGTAAATAGCAGCTTGAGCAATGTAAAGAGGGGGTCAGCAAGCAAGTCAAAACACTCACTACCTTTTCCAGTTGAACATAAACTAAACTGCTATTGTTTGTGAAGTTACAAGATCCTTACAGCCGACCATGTTTTTCAAAGGATGCGAAGTTCTAATGTAGCCTATGGAGACGTTGTAGTTGATTCCAAAGTCTGTTCAAACCCAGGCAGCGAGACCAGCAGGAAAACACAACTAGATCTTCTATAATTCTAACTGGATAGTACTTCGTTTCCAATCATAGTTAGCTAGATTACTTACTTAGCTAGCTTACTTTTACTTACCAAATGTACATTTTGTGATATAGATGCAGTGCACACACACCGTCTCCTCTCAGCTGTCTTGCATCGTGCATAGCCCGCAGCGCAGAGCGCATATGTCTAATTGAGTCAACTTGTATTATGCTTATCACCAAGTTCTCCCTTACTGTGCTGATGGACTAGTATAGTATGTTTATATCAACGGTAATCAAGTGCTTTAGTTGGCAAGCGCACTTGGTGATGGTAAGCACTGGTAATACGAGTCGACTGGAACGAGACAGGCGTGTGAGACCGCCACACACCACACATCTGCCATATCATACCTCCGTCCCACATGTATTTATCATCATATTTTTCAATATGAATTTCAATATATCAATATTAGGGCTGCAACAACGAATCGCAAAAAATCGATAATGAAATTCGTTGGCGACGAATTCCATTATCGATTCGTCGGGTCTTGTTCCATAACAAACCTACTTCCTGTTGATGCACACCACGCTGTCTTGCGGAGCCGGCGCGGCGGCTACATTCTCGTTTATCTAATAGATTCTCCCTCTTAATGACCTATTGTATTTTTAGCTTGCTATTCGCATTCTATGCCTTCAGCACCGGAGTATGCTCATAGTCACTTGTATTAGTAAGGAGATGCACTTGTGAGTTCTGGCGAAGCGTCAGCTAAATGACTGTAATGTAATGCGATAGCCAGTGAGTGTTTGCTCGCATTCATGAATTCAATATTGCATGACAAGTGTATTTAGCTAGCTGGTTAACGTCAGTGGTAGAGCAGAGGTGATAAGCTAAAGGCTAGCTAGTGGTAGCCTACCAAGCTACCCGTGAGTTAGAGTGAGGCACTGACTGTAGCCTAGCCTATTGTATGGAGTGAGAGGACACATTGCATTGTTTTGGAGCATATCTGTTATATAAAAACATTAGTGTCTTGTCTGTAGCCTTTATTGCACTTTTGGTTACTGACCTTTACATTAAGCAAAGTTATTACCTAAAACAATGCATGTATTGAGCTAGAGTTCAATTACTTTATTGAAACAATCTACCGCCATAGTCCATGGCCTGTTGTTAAACCTATTTGATATAGCAAAGCCTTTTTTATTTATATTATTTATTATTTTTTATTAATACTTATTCATTTTGCACATGTATATGTATAGGCCTGGCTGATTTAGAAAACATAAAATAACATTTGCAAAAGAAATCTGTTTAAAAAAAAAAATATCGGCAGATTAATCGATTATAAAAATAATCGTTAGTTGCAGCCCTAATCAATATGTCAAGACATTGCATCTTCAAGCAGAAGAGCTCATATAACTCCCATTTTAGAGACTCTACACTGGCTTCCGGTTAAGCTCAGAATAGATTTCAAGATCCTTCTGCTTGTTTATAAAGCTCTCACTGGCACAGCACCAGAATATCTGAAAGACCTTTTGCTAGCGTATCAGCCAAATAGAGCTCTCAGGTCTTCTGACGCTGGTTTTCTCTGTGTACCACATGTACAAAAGAAGAGATTTGGTGAGGCTGCATTCTCATTTTATGCACCCAGATTGTGGAATGCACTGCCAGTTTACATTAGGGATGCAACCTCAGAAAATATGTCTGAGTCAAGACTAAAAACCCATCTTTTAAATATTGCCTTTAAATGACTAAATAATTAAATGATGATTATATAATGATTGGAGCACTTTGAGCTGCAACGTTTGTAGGAAAAGTGCTATACAAATAAAAGTTATTATGATTATTATTATTATTATTATTATTATTATAGAGGAAAAGAGAACATTCAAAAATGCATGCATTTGTTTGTGTCCTGCTTTGTGTGGAAAGCACAGCTAGGCATGTAAAAGTCACCCGCTGTAACAGAGAGGAACTGTTTCTCTGTAAGTCAGTAAGGGAGAGAGAGAGAGCCTGTGTTCTCTGTTGAATAACTGGGTACATGTGAAATGATGTGAATGACAGTCTCAATGGTACTCACACACGCATGGGCACACTTACACACTTGCTCTCTCTCTCTCTCTCTCTCTTTCTTTCTCTCTCTCTCTTTCTCTCTTGCTCTCTCTCTCTTTCTCTCTCTCTCTCTCTCTCTCTCTCTCTCTCTCTTCTCTCTCTCTCTCTCTCTCTCTCTCTCTCTCTCTCTCTCTCTCTCTCTCTATATATATATATATATATATATCAGTAATCACACACGCTTTGTGTAGAGATGTGTAGATACTTGGGATGCTGTCCCCCACTAATGAATTCAATTCAATTCAACTTTATTCGCCACGTGTGGTGCACTAGGAACATGACTTGGTATTCTCCATGCTGAACAAGCTACAGTACACACAACAACAAGACGACAACACAACAATACTCAAGACACACAATATATACAGCACCAATACAAGTGAATAAATATACTGTACAACTTAGCGCAAAAACATGTAAAGTGCAAGGTGCAACGATCAGGAGTTATCGAGGAGGGCTATGGTTTTGGGGAAGAAACTGTTCAGGTGGCGTGATGTTTCTGATGACTGGGTGTAAATGACATGTGTGTGTTTGCTTCCCCAGCTCTGATCAACCTGCTGAAGTTCCTCCTGTCCAATGAGACGGTTCTGTTGGCCAAGCACAACATCTTCCACCTGGCACTGCTGGTGAGACACCATTACCCTCTTTACACTATTCGGTTGTTAAGTCTGACGTCAAACGTGACGTTTAGCAATTTCCGGGTCCAAACCAGAAATTCCCCGCACCAGAGTACCAGTATACTACAGCGGTAGAATGACAGTCGTTTTTTAGACTGGGATCTATTCATACAACAAGGGACACAGCACTTTCCCGTTTTCCACATATTGTCAGGGTCTTTGAGCCTCGGAAAAGCGCTATACAAATATAATGTATTATTATTATTACTGAGGCATTTTGAAGAGAGCGCCTCAGCCAACGTTGGACCCAGAAACACGTCACGACTTAACAACCGAATACCCTCCCCCTAGCCTCTACCCTCTACCCTCCCCCTAGCCTCTACCCTATACCCTATACCCTCCCCCTAGCCTCTACCCTATACCCTCCCTCTACCCTATACCCTATACCCTCCCCCTAGCCTCTACCCTATACCCTCCCCCTACCCTCTACCCTATACCCTCCCCCTAGCCTCTACCCTATACCCTCCCCCTAGCCTCTACCCTATACCCTCCCCCTACCCTCTACCCTATACCCTCCCCCTACCCTCTACCCTATACCCTCCCCCTACCCTCTACCCTATACCCTCCCCCTACCCTCTACCCTATACCCTCCCCCTACCCTCTACCCTATACCCTATACCCTCCCCCTACCCTCTACCCTATACCCTCCCCCTACCCTCTACCCTATACCCTCCCCCTACCCTCTACCCTATACCCTCCCCCTACCCTCTACCCTCTACCCTCCCCCTACCCTCTACCCTATACCCTCCCCCTAGCCTCTACCCTATACCCTATACCCTCCCCCTACCCTCTACCCTATACCCTCCCCCTACCCTCTACCCTCTACCCTCCCCCTACCCTCTACCCTATACCCTCCCCCTACCCTCTACCCTATACCCTCCCGCTACCCTCTACCCTCTACCCTCCCCCTACCCTCTACCCTATACCCTCCCCCTACCCTCTACCCTATACCCTCCCCCTACCCTCTACCCTCTACCCTCCCCCTACCCTCTACCCTCTACCCTATACCCTCCCCCTAGCCTCTACCCTATACCCTCCCCCTACCCTCTACCCTATACCCTCCCCCTAGCCTCTACCCTATGCCCTATACCCTCCCCCTAGCCTCTACCCTATACCCTCCCCCTAGCCTCTACCCTCCACCTAGCCTCTACCCTATACCCTCCCCCTAGCCTCTACCCTATACCCTCCCCCTAGCCTCTACCCTTACACACTCCCCCTACCCTCACCCCTATACCTCCCCCTACCCCCTAGCCTCTACCCTATACCCTCCCCCTAGCCCAGGGGTGGGCAATTATTTTTCCCAGGGGGCCAAATGAGCAACTGAAAATATTTGGGAGGGCCGGGCCAAAATTCCGAACTCAATTATGCATAATATACATTTTATTTCTATATAAAAAGCAGTAAATGGCATTGTTTTGACCGCTGGTAAGAGTGTATGTTATTATTTGGCAATTAAAAGGTGAGGTTAGCTTTCAAAAATATCATTTATTCAAATAGAATTTCAACACTGCAGGTAAAGGGAGAGGAAAACAGCTGCATTTCATCCTCAACCTTTTTGAAATCTTGAAAACGCCTTGAAAATTCATCATGCAGTGCTCCTAACATGGATGAGTACCTGTGCCGGTGATCAGCTGATGGTTTGACTTCTTTCAGGGTTTTCATGTGTTCGAGATTGTTGCTGCCTAGTTGCCTTGAAATGAATTGCAACTTTGTCATGAAGGCTTTCACATGGCTATGCATTTCATGAACAAAAAGGCCCTTGCCCTGCAGTTGTGTGTTCAGTTCATTCATCATTGCAGTCACATCAACAGCAAATGATAAATCTGCCATCCAGTCCTTATCAGACAGCTCTGGGATGGTTTTGCCTTTCATCTCACAAAACTCCTTTATCTCTGATTTCAGAACCCAAAACCTTTTTAGCACTTTGCCCAGGCTGAGCCATCTGACAGCTGTCCGGTACCTGACATCACCATGTTCGCTCTCTTGCTCCTCCAATAGTGAAACAAACTGCCTGTGATTTAATGCTCGCGCTCTGATGAAATTAACTGTTGTAGTAACAACATCAACCACATGGCTAAGTTTTAGCACTGACTTGCACAACGCTTGCTGAATCTGATGAATAATACAATGTATAAACACCAATTTCTGCTCTGCGTTGAGTTCACTCACTTTATCTTGCATTCTTTTCAAAAGCCCAACATTTTTCCCTGTCAAATTCGGACATCCATCCGTAGTGACACCTGCCAGTCTGTCCCATTCGAGTCCCAGTTTGTCCATGCATGCGTTTACCTCGGTGAACAGATCACTCCCCGTTGTGGTTCCTTTCATTGGCCGGATTGCTGCCAGCTCCTACGTAAGCTTGAAGTCGCGCGTTTTATACTAATATAAAAATTAGTACGGTAGTCCATATTTGTTTGAAAGTTCTGCGTTCGGCATCCACTTTCCTCTTTTTGGCATAAGCCGACATTTTCGCATTTTTCAGGGGTGACAAGGAAGGTAGACAGTTCAGGGGTGACACGGAAGGTAGACAGTTCAGGGGTGACACGGAAGGAAGACAGGTTGTCAATCACACGCATTTCACATGCACAATTGCGTGCACTGTGAGAATAAATGGGCTTCAAAATAAAAGCAATGCGGTTTTAGTCCACCCATGAGATAATTAGAAAATATAATATATAATAATAAATAAATAAAAAATCAATAAAAAAAAATAAAAGTATTTTCTAATTATCATGTAATCTTTCGCGGGCGGTCAGAATCATCTGGCGGGACGTATTTGGCCCGCGGGCCGTACAATGCCCAGGTCTGCCCTAGCCTCTACCCTCTACCCTCCCCCTAGCCTCTACCCTCTACCCTCCCCCTAGCCTCTACCCTATACCCTCCCCCCAGCCTCTACCCTATACCCTCCCCCTAGCCTCTACCCTATACCCTCCCCCTAGCCTCTACCCTATACCCTCCCCCTAGCCTATACCCTATACCCTCCCCCTAGCCTCTACCCTATACCCTCCCCCTAGCCTCTACCCTATACCCTCCCCCTAGCCTCTACCCTTACACACTCCCCCTACCCTCACCCCTATACCTCCCACTACCCTCTACCCTATACCCTCCCCCTAGCCTCAACCCTGTGTGTGTGTGTGTGTGTGTGTGTGTGTGTGTGTGTGTGTTTCCCATCCAGGTGGTGAACCTGTTCAACATGTTCATTACCTACGGCGACACGTTCCTCCCCACCTCCAACAGTTATGACGAGCTCTACTACGAGATCGTCCGCATGCACCAGGTGTTTGACAACCTCTACTGCATGGGTAAGACAACCTCTACTGCATCATGGGTAAGGCTCTGGTTAGACTACCTCTACTGCATCATGGGTAAGGCTCTGGTTTCCAACCTCTACTGCATCATGGGTAAGGCTCTGGTTAGACAACCTCTACTGCCTCATGGGTAAGACTCTGGTTTACAACCTCTACTGCATCATGGGTGAGCTTCACACTGACTTCTTTATCTCTCTCTCTCTCTCCCTCCTCGTGTCTCTTCTCCACAGTGCTGAGAGTGTCCACCAACGCTGGACAGTGGAAGGAGCCCGCCAGTAAAGTCACACACTCCCTGGTCAACGTCAGGTGAGTGCGAGAGAGAGAGAGGATGGAGAGAGAGAGTTGGAGAGAGAGAGAGTTGGAGAGAGAGAGTTGGAGAGGGAGAAAGATAAGAGGTGAAATGAAGGTGAGAGGGTGGATGGGTACTTGTCACGTGGCACCTCTAAGCCTGTGTGCTGTCCCTCCTCCTCTCTTCCCTCTCTTTTCTTCTTTCTGATATCTCCTCCCTCTCGCTCATATCTCAACTCCTCTGCAGCCTCAACATTATAAACCCCTCAAAAAAAAGTTCGGAAACGTTATTTCGGTCGATTATTCCTCCCCTTTAATAGTACCAATTGGTATTGCATTTTATATCGTAGGAAAGCCTGATTAGTCACCTTTACAACGAGGTACAACTCGTAAGGATCATGCATTCGTGGAATGAGCAACACAGCTAAACGTGTGGGTAGCGGCTCTAAAAGATTTGCCAAAATCCCCTGCAATATTCTTCTGTTGGTGTTCACTCTTGTTTTGAGCTTCAAGTGCTGGCAGGCTGATTGTATGCATACCTGATTGTATGCATACCTGATTGGCATCTCCAGAATCGGGGACCTAACTCCATCCTCCAGGATGACAACACTCGCCCCCACAGAGCCAATACCAATTGGTATTATTAAAGGGGAGGAATAATCGACCGAAATAACGTTTCCGAACTTTGAGGAGTTTATATTGGTATTTCCAGACTGAGGTCATGCACAATATGGATCTCTGTATGTCTAGTATTAGAGTATGAAAACAGAACACCGAGGAATCCATGACGGGTCAAACATAAGACATCCGTTTATTCCCAGTGGTTATTTCTGTTAGCAGTCAGGGACATGATCCAACAGACTCATACAGGTCTCATACAGGTCACGTGACCAGCTGACAGCAGGACTATAGAGCCAGAAGAAGAAGAAAAGGCTTGGCTGTCCCGTTACTTCCACAGGGCGCTGTGTGTGTAGTGGATGTGTGGTTTGAGGGATTATCTCCGACCGCCGACGTGCCCGTTACGATTTAAGTGTCTAGTTTAATGTACCCTAACCCTAACCCGTAACATTAAACGTGAAACGGCTAATTTGGCTTAGGTCAGCGCAAAATGTGTCCAGGTCAGAGCAGACACACCTAACAGGTCAGAGCAGACACACCTAACAGGTCAGAGCAGACACTAGTGTTGCACGATATACCGGTACCAACGATATACCGCGGTGCCAAAATGTCACGGTGCCTACTATACCATAAGCTTTATACAACGGTACTACCGTGGAATACTATACTACCGTGTTGAACACGGTACCAGCGGGGCAATGTGTTACCTCTATTACCAAATTCACTGGTTCTGCTAATGAGGACAAGACTGGCTCGCGACACCGTTGTGACAGATCGCAGTTTGTTTGCTCGCGCACATCTCCGCAGTCACAATATTACCATATTGACGTTATCTGGATGTCTGTCTGGGCGCGAGTAAAAAGAATAATAGCAAATCAAGAACAAGTCGTGAGTTTAGAATGATAAGGTTCTATCTCCGTTTAGAATGATAAGGTTCTATCTCCGTTTAGAATGAGAAGGTTCTGTCTCCGTTTAGAATGAGAAGGTTCTGTCTCCGTTTAGAATGAGAAGGTTCTGTCTCCGTTTAGAATGAGAAGGTTCTGTCTCCGTTTAGAATGAGAAGGTTCTGTCTCCGTTTAGAATGATAAGGTTCGATCTCCGTTTAGAATGATAAGGTTCTATCTCCGTTTAGAATGATAAACAAGTTTCAGTTTTTAATGCATTCAGAGCATGGGGATATTTCCAATGTCATATTTTCTAATGTATCTGACAACCACTTTTATGTTGATAAAATGCAATGGACCTATCGCTAAGCCACGCCCCAAAATAGAAATTGTCCAATCATATCACAGCAAAACTATTCTACTAAAATTCTCGGCCTCGTAACATAATTGCGTCTAATTTAGTGAATCATTGACATTATGATACATTTATACATCATCACTGATCATCATCCTGCTGCTGTGTAGCCTTTGTATGAACATATACATTTACCTCATGAGCTTATTACATCTAAACTTGGAAGTAGCCCTCTATATTTTTGATATGCCAGTGTTTGCTTTTACTTTTCAAGTTCGTGAAAAAGACCCCACAGACAGACAGACAGACAGACAGACAGACACACACACACACACACACACACACACACACACACACACACACACACACACACACACCTACTTTGCTATACTCTTGCAAAAGGCCAGTTGGTCTGTTTGATGATTAATAAACATGTTATTCACAAAAATATCGGTTTCAGTACTTTTACTTACCTGTAGAGTTACAATGTAATGCATTACATGCATGTTATTCATGCACCACTCATTAAGTTATTGTAACTTGTATAAATACATTGCATGTTCATAAAAATAAAAAGTGTTACAAAAGTGCCGCGGTATCGCGATACTACGGTACTCAGTATCGTGATACTTGGGCTGGTATAGTATCGCAGGGTAAAATATTGGTATCGTGACAACACTAGCAGACACACCTAACAGGTCAGAGCAGACACACCTAACAGGTGACATGAAGATACCAAAGTGTGTCTGGTTTTTGCGCTGCCCGTGCGTTTTTATCGGACGCATATCGGAGCACTAACTGTGTGGAAATAATCATCTCCACCACAGCATTTGAACACTGTTAAAAGAAACATTTACATCCGAGTTTAAGTCTTTTGTGAGTTACGTTTTTTTGCTCACTGCTTCATGTATGGCTGCTACTTTTGCAACCAGAAAAAAAAGTATTCCCCATCTTCCTCCAGTATGCCTGCACTCATGGTGTGTGTGTGTGTGTGTGTGTGTGTGTGTGTGTGTGTGTGTGTGTGTGTGTGTGTGTGTTGCTTTTTGTACCCTTAAGGCCAATGCACACAGCGTGCGATTTCTGTTGCGCGTCAACATTCCATTTTGAAGTTTGAATGGAAGTCTATGAGAACATCGCATCTCAACACACACGGCCCCGATTTTAATCGCACAGCGAAAATTCGATTCCATTCATTTTGAAGCTAACATTTGCAAAATTTTACAGTGCGACAAAACTCGCACGCCGTGTGCTTTGTCCCATTCAAAATGAATGGAATCGAATTTTCGCCGTGCGATTAAAATCGGGGCCGTGTGTGTTGAGATGCGATGTTCTCATAGACTTCCATTCAAACTTCAAAATGGAATGTTGACGCGCAACAGAAATCGCACGCTGTGTGCATTGGCCTTTAGAGTAGATACTGTTTAACAGTAATGCTGTTGTATCTGTTAACCCACATTTGAAACATCCTTTGTGTTAATATTGTATGTGTATGGTTGCTGTACAGTCACAAACATAAATGAATGTCTCCCAATGAACTGACTGCACTGATAGTGTTTATGTCCTTAATGCACTTTGTATTTATGTGGACATAAATAAAGCATAAATGTGTGTGTGTGTGGTTGCAGGGCCATCATCAACCATTTCAACCCCAAGATTGAGTCCTACGCGGCTGTGAACCACATCTCCCAGCTCTCTGAGGACCAGGTGAACAGAACATCACAACTTTAATAACGATCACTTTTTATTTGTAAAGCACTTTTCCTGCAAACGTTGCAGCTCAAAGTGCTCCAACCATTATATAATCCTAATTAAATGATTTAGTCATTTAAAGGCAATATTAAAAAGATGGGTTTTTAGTCTTGACACTACCGATGTAAACTCCCTCGGTAGCCAACCCGGGCGACATGGTATTGCAAGGTGTTCAATGTCTGGAGAGCAGAAGGATTTGATAGCATGTACATTACCTGGTTTATAAAGAGTACTATTGATATTGACAGTATAAATATATATATATATAAAATATATTGTGGGGCGGCTGTGGCGCAGGAGGTAGAGCCGGTGTCTAATGATCGCAAGGTCAGTGGTTCGAGCCCCGGCTAGCCACATGTCGAAGTGTCCTTGGGCAAGACACTGAACCCCAAATTGCTCGGGCCGGCGCCTTGCATGTTAGCTTGCCGCCATTGGTGTGTGAATGTGTGTGTGAATGTGTGAATGAGAGGCCGTTGTAAAGCTCTTTGGATAAAGGCGCTATAAAAGTCAGTCCATTTCTATTCAGTACAAACACTATTGATTGAGTGTGTTGACCACACTCTACTGCCACCAGCCTTTTACAACAGTAGAAGATGGAGGGAAAATGAAAATATGGAAAAAGTTGAAGGTCTTATTTAGGAGCTGATGTGAAGTGATGGATTTCCTCATGATAGTCCACAGCACCTCTCTGGTCCCGATAGTCCACAGCACCTCTCTGGTCCTGATAGTCCACAGTCCCTCTCTGGTCCTGATAGTCCACAGCACCTCTCTGGTCTGGCGTATTCTAAACAAAGACTGTGGTGAGAAGCCGAGGGTCCAACGGCTCTATAGTCTAGTTATCATGTCTACAGTCTAGTTATCATGTCTACAGTCTAGTTATCATGTCTAGAGACTAGTTATCCTGTCTACAGTCTAGTTATCATGTCTACAGTCTAGTTATCATGTCTACAGTCTAGTTATCATGTCTACAGTCTAGTTATCATGTCCCATCCTCTGAAGTGAGATATGCCCGCTGTTTAAGGGCAATTTAGTGAACGGTGATATGGCCATCTGAATTAGGAAATGGGCAGTGTCTCATTAATCTGGTGTGTACATGCGGGCGCACACACACACACTCACACACACACACACAGGGGATTGTTCATTTGCATAGTGGAGTGTGTGTGTGTGTGTGTGTGTGTGTGTGTGTGTTTTAGCCGCACAGGTTTGTGTGCACAGGTGTGTTGGTGAGCCTTTGACAGTGTGCCAGATTGAGCCAGGTGCAGACGGTCACCTCTCTTCTTACTTCTTCTTCTCTCTCTCTCTCTCTCTCTTTCTCTCTCCCTCTCTCTCTCTCTCTCTCTCTCTCTCTCTCTCTCTCTCTCTCTCTCTCTCCTCTCTCTCTCTCTCTCTCCTTCTCTCTCTCTCTCCCTCTCTCTCCCTCCCTCTCACTCTCTCTCTCCCTCTCTCTCTCTCTCTCTCTCTCCCTCTCTCTCTCTCTCTCTTACAGTGCCCTCCATAAGTATTGGAAAGAGGAAGCATTTTGCAATTAATATGGTGTCAAAATAGAGATTTTAAAGATACTTAGCATTTCCTTGACAATCCTTTGCAACTACCTGAAGTCTGCGACCCATTGACCCCACCAGACGCTGGGTATCTTCTCTGGTGATCATCATTTCTCTGCCTGTACTGCAGCCATCTTCGGTTGTTGTTTGTTTTGAAATGTTTTTTGTCTAAAATCTTATCAGGAAAATTAAATGCATCTTCAATTGGATTAAATCCAAAGGTTCTTCACTTGGCCAGTCAAGAACATTCAACACTTTCTGGCCCTGAAAAACTCCCTAGTTGCTATGGCGTTATGTGTGGGGTCATTGACTATGTTTACATGCACACCATATTCAGATTAAGGTCAATATTTGGGTTATTGTAATATTCTGAATAAGGTGTTTATATGCGCTGTAGCAACTGGAATATTCCGTTTACATGTTAATTGGCAAAAGAATCTCTGGCCACATGGAACCACGTATTCAGGTACACTGGGCATGCGCCTACTGGTAGACCCAGAAAATGGTTCAAATATAATTTAGACAGTACTGTAAAATAATAGAAATTCATTCATTTTCATTCATTCAGTAGTGTTGTAAACTCCCGATCAATCTCCTCTCCACTTACATTACGTCTGCATCCAAGATATGGCATGTATACGTTATTCATCTGTGTAAATGTCTGTTCTATAAAAAGAGCTGATGCATAATAAACGTTATGATAATTGTTGAAGTGCCTCTTGCTAAGATGTTTCTAAGACGATAAATAATCTCACAGCACTGGTTTATCTAGTGTAATGTGGCTTGCTATGCTGTCCCTAACAACAACAAAACACAGGATTCCCTGTGAATCGAGCATGCTCAGATGTAACTGAATATTCCGAAAAGGGTAATTTTTTCAGATTAAGGTGTATACAAGTGTACATGACTCTTGCCCAACCGGAATATTGAGCATATTCCGATTAATACAGGAATATGGTGTGCATGTAAACGTAGTCATTGTCTTACTGTATTATGAAGCGCCATCCAATGAATTTGGAGGCATTTGGCTGTACGCGAGAGGTTTCTGTACACTTCAGAATACATTCTGCTGCTGCTGTCAACAGTAACATCATGAATTAAGTAGGGTTGTCAATGTTAATGCGTTAACACTCATGATTAATCTGGAAACCGTAACAAATTAATCATATTACCAAGTTCTACTGACATGCGTGGCAAACGATTCCTCTCTCACGGCTAAAGTCATCTCAAGACTGAATGGTATACTTAAACCAGTGTCCTTCTTAGTTTATGTAGGAGATATATATAAGTTATATATAAGCTAAGTATAAAAGTATACTGTATTCTGTGATAGCAATTTGAGAATGAAGATAGTAGTGATCGGTTTGAAGAACAAAATTATGTCTGAAAGCAAGACATTTGTTAGACTCCATTCCTTGGAGATGACTCAGTTCTTGTGGCAGCTATACACGCTGATGTTTTGGGGATTTTCTTAATCATAGTGAGCATCAGAGGCGGATTTAGGATTGTAGGAGATCCGGGGCTTAGCCCAGAGGGAGAATATAATGTGCGCGCAGAGCGCGCCGGAAAAATGTGCCTTCAACCTTCAACTTACCACCACCTTAAAGCGGACAAAAGGCTGTATTACAAAATAGACAGTAAACACACACACACACGTCAGTCACCATCATTTATATTTGTATAGAATTACATAATTGATGGGCTGAGGCTAGTTATGTTACAGTATGTATATCAGGGCAGACTCTGTGCTCACCACTTATATTGTATTTAGAGTCTTGTCCTGTGTTATATGACGATATATTACATGTATTGTTGGCTTGTGTATAGTACTGTGAAATCAAATCCCCCCTGGGACATTAAACAAACTTAGTTAGTTAGTGTTACATCTTAGGATAGATTTGAGTCATGTTCTGTATACATACATACTACCATAAGGGCATACTTAATGTGGTTACTCCATGTTTACTAGCTGTAACATTAACGTTACATCATTATTTTTCACTTGTTACTCAGTCAACCAGAGTGCAGATATCAAAGACTATCAGCCTGTTATTCACTTTATTTGTATAAGTATTATCCTTTGTTTGATTTCTTACCATGTACCGTAACAGTACCTTGCTATTTTTCATTTTCATGAATGAATGAAAACCTTTATTGTCCCCAATGGGGAAATGTTGTTGTCAAACAGCTTAGTTAGGGCAGACAGAAAACATTCAATAAATAAATAAATAAAACAGTGCAGGCTCAATAAGTAAAAAGTGCAAGATAAAGTGCTCAAGTGCATGTAGTCCAAGTAGCAGTCTTAACGGCCTCTCAGCTCCATTATAACATAACGTTATGTTATGATAGTCAGCTAGCATTAGCAAACCGGAAAAGTAGTGTCAGTGGGTCAGTCACCTTTCTAATAAGATTCACAAACCTGAAACATCATCTATGTCATCACTGCTGGTGATGTCATTGTTGTCAGCTGCTGATACGGCTGCTGCAACAGTTCTTGGCGATTGTTTTTTTTTTTAAAACTTTCGGATATCCATCCTTACACTTTTGTCAGGCACTGATTGAGAGGCACTGATTGAGATCACTTCTTCTTCAGGGCAGGGCAGGCTACGCAGTACGCAGGCTAATGTCGCGCAGCTGCTGCCTCTCTGTTGGACTCCGGTACTGCACGTCACTCACGTTTTTTTTTTTTTTTTTTTAAAGTAAAACATTCGGGGCTTTTCAGAAAACATCCGGGGCTTGAGCCCAAGTAGCCACCCCCTAGCGCCGCCCCTGGTGAGCATTCTTTGGTCATCCGCTGTGGCTCAGGAGGTAGAGTCTCAGGAGGTAGAGTCTCAGGAGGTAGAGTCTCAGGAGGTAGTCTCAGGAGGTAGTCTCAGGAGGTAGAGTCTCAGGAGGTAGAGTCTCAGGAGGTAGAGTCTCAGGAGGTAGAGTCTCAGGAGGTAGAGTCTCAGGAGGTAGAGTCTCAGGAGGTAGAGCTGAGCACTGACTTATTTTGGTAAGTCAATCTGTATACTGCCGCTATTTCTTTATTGTATAATATGTCTAGTCAATGTTTTGTGAACGGTTAAACTGGGGAGGAGGTAGCTGTGGATGTCTTTCTAACCAGACAGCATCCCAGGACTCGCTCTAAGTATATTACCTCTGTACTGTCTGGACTGGGTCACATTTCATGAGTCTATCAGTTTAATTTAACCTAACTTTGTTGCGCCATTACCACAATATCTGTCGCTTAGTATCATTGTTTATTTGAGTCGTATTTCTTTGCCTCTAGGCGCTTTCAGCATGGGTGTATAGGTGTGATGAGTGGGGATATGATGTGCGTGGACGTGTATGTGCGAGTGTATGTGCAGGTCGGTATATGTACAGTATGTGCCAGTGTATGGATGCACAGACGACTGAACGAAACATTACTATCTGCTGTTCTACAAGATTACTTTCTGTCTGACTTGGCCTAATGCTACTCTCAGTTGTGTTGTGCTGTATTGTGTTTGAGGACTCAGAAGTGTTGATTACACAAAATTAGGCTACTTAAGAGGGACTACGGGAGTGCCTGGATGGGTGCACATTGTGTGCATGCACATCCATGGATGAAATATATTTTTTATTTATTTTCCCTTTTTTTCGTTTTTCGTTTCTTGTTATTTTCATCCAAATATCCTTATATCCTCACTATCCTCCTCATAACTAAAATCTGATAGACCTATTGTGATAGACGATTGTGTTTTGTTGGTTCATAATGTGATTGCAATGTCTAGTAGGAAACTGTTGTAGGTATCAGATATCACCTGTTCTTAATGGCTGGTGATGGTGCTGCCTCTTTTGGGCGGCCAATTTCCTGATTCTAAGTTGACTGTCCAAATGTGGACTTATCAGGAATGTCGAGGAGCAATTTTCCTCCTCATTATTCTTTTTTTGTTTTGTTTTTTGCTTGTTCTTTTTGTTGAGTTAGGGTTTTTCTGTTTTGGGGAATGCCTTCCTAGGGATCCAGGCTACCTTATCCTGTTTGCTGAGGTGATTATGATATATATTTTTACACTAACTAACCTATGACCAGTCTCAATCTAATTTCCATCAATGCTAGAGGTCTCAATATCCCACACAAAAGGACTACTGTGTTAGAATTTTTGCACAAGAAAAACATTGATTTCGCTATGGTTCAGGAATCACACCTTCTCCGCAAAGATGTTGGCCGTTTTGCAAATAAGTTCTATCACCCCATTGCTTTTTCTTCTTCACTTACCAAAACCAAAGGTGTGATTGTAGTCTGTAAGCGCAAACTAAAACTTGACATTATTGGCTCTTGGGCGGACAAGGAGGGACGGTTGGCAATTGCTAAGATACGGATAGATGGGCAGAATATTGCATTGATCTCGGCTTACAACGAGAACAACTTTTTTTTTACAACTTACAACTTTCGAACAACTTTGACCCTGGTTTTTATGACCTTTTAACCAAAACCATCTTAGACCTGGCTGGCTTTCGCCTGGTCCTGGAGGCGGATTTCAATGCGGTTTGGGATAACAACATTGATAGAACAGGCGAAACTCAGAGCAGGGACCAACGTCTCGCCTCTGATGCTTTACGCCAGTGGGCAGCCCACACTGGCATCTGGCGCCTGGTGAACCCTTCCATAAAAGATTATTCTTTTTTCTCGGGCAGACATAGATCCTTCTCAAGGATAGATTTTCTCTTCGCGTCTAAAGACTTATTCCAAAATGTTCAAAACGCTTTTTATATACCAGTTTACATGGTCCGATCACAAACCTATATGCTGTTCGGTTTTCATAAGGGTTCAACCCGCCAGAGCTCCCAGATGGCGATTCAATTCCTCGCTCTTGCGTGATGAAACATACAAATCTCAATTTGAGAACAACTTAAATGAGTTTTTTTTGTGGGAGGCAGTGAAGGGCTTTATTAGAAGTAATACCACCCTATATGCATCAACCCAAAAAAAGGAACGTACAGCTAAACTGGAAGCGCTTGAAATGAAATATGCTGCTCTGGATGCTACTCTACAATGCTGCTACTGTATAGCGATGCTGCTGCTTTAGAAAAAGTATTAATTAAAAAAGAAATTAACTCTCTTTTAAGACGCCGCTCTGAATTTCTCAA
Source organism: Nansenia antarctica (assembly GCF_963989245.1). Lineage (NCBI taxonomy): Eukaryota > Metazoa > Chordata > Actinopteri > Argentiniformes > Microstomatidae > Nansenia > Nansenia antarctica. Next base: position 32,456,281 of record NC_137675.1, on the reverse strand, counting down.
GCACAGGACAAGGCAGAATTACTACTTTCACTCTGCCAGACCCAGCCACCTGCTAGCTATGAGACTTCGAGCTAATGAACATTTTGCTGACATTTTCAGCGTTAAATCCATAGATGGCACTGTTCTGACCGATCCCAAGAGCGTAAATGCAGCTTTTGTCTCTTTTTACAAGCAGCTGTACAGCTCAGAGATTGGCTTTGATAAAGCTGCATGTGAAAGCTTTCTGTCTAATGTCCATATGAAGCACATCACTGACAGTGAAACTGAAAGTTTAAATGCATCTATTACACAAGATGATTGATGGAAGCAGCGTCAGATATGTGCAAGGGCAAATCGCCAGGTCCAGACGGCATTCCGCCAGAGTTCTACCTTACTTTTTGGTCCTTGCTTAGCCCTCTGCTCACAGAGATGATATTGCATTCAGTTAAAGAAGGCTCTTTCTCAAGAGATGTTAACACTGCTCTAATATCCTTGCTGCTTAAAAGAGACAAAGACCCAGCAGAATGTGCCAATTACAGGCCTTTGTCCCTCCTGAATGCGGATCTTAAACTTTACGCCAAGGTGCTGGCGCGGCGCCTTCAGGGTCACATGACGAAACTAGTCCATTGCGATCAGACGGGTTTTTATTAAATCCAGATTAGCCTCAGATAATTTAAGAAGGCTCCTACATATCATAGATGGTGCCCAAAATGTACTTACTCCAGCTGCAGTCCTTTCGCTGGATGCAATGAAGGCCTTCGATCGCTTAGAATGGCCCTTTTTATGGGCAGTCCTAGGAGCAATGGGCTTCGGTACCCCTTTTATTGATATGATTAAGGTGTTATACACTAATCCAACAGCTATGGTAATCACAGGCAATAACTGCTCCCCCCTCTTCCCTATATCTAGAGGCTCCAGGCAGGGCTGCCCATTGAGCCCACTGCTCTTTGTGCTCTCTCTTGAGCCGTTGGCGAAGACCATCCGTCAGTCACCCATGCTATCTCCGATCTCTATCAATGGAACACATCATCACATCTCTTTATATGCCGATGATATATTAGTCTATACGGATAATGCCATACAATGCATCCCACAAATTCTAGCTATTCTCGAGCAATACGGTAAACTATCTGGCCTCAAAATAAACTGGCAGAAATCTGCTCTGCTACCTTTGAATCAAGCGATAACCAATGCCCATGTCCCTCTATCCATTCCAGTTGTCAAGAATTTTACATACTTGGATAGAGATTTTCCCTTCAACTCTTACAATAGCTAAACACAACTATGGTAACACATTAGACAAAAACATACTTGATCTGAATAGATGGTCCTCACTGCCTAATTCACTTCGCAGCCGAGTTTCAATAGTTAAGATGAACATTTTACCCAGAGTAAATTTGTTTAGCTCAATGCTACCTCTCCCTCCACCAACTCAGTACTGGAGTAAGCTAAAAACGTCTGTAACAACATTTCTATGGCGAGGCAAACGACCGCGCATTAAGTTCTCTACAATGCAGCGAGACAGGACAGACGGCGGTCTCTCCCTTCCAATATTTAAACACTATTACTGGGCCTTTACACTTAGACCTCTGCTAACTTGGATACAACCTGAGGCATTGGTGTCATGGCGGGCCCTGGAGGAGAGTCTGGTGCGTCCTCACTCCCTCCAAGAGCTCTTGTACTCGAACATCCCCATCACTCACTGTCGCCGGAAATTGGGTCCCATAGTGTCCCAACTGATCTCGACATGGAGGGCAGTAGAGAAACTGAGTGGTTGCCCCTTTGCATGGAATCCTTGCTCTCCATTGTTTAATAATGCCAGACTGCTGATTGGTGGCCATCCTATTCAGTTCTCTCGATGGAAAGAGAAAGGTGTCCAAACACTGGGAGACATCTACGGAAATGAGGGTTTACTTACTTTTCAAGAGCTATGCATAAAATGTGGTTTGCCACGTTCTTCTTTTTTCTTTTATTTACAATTGAGAGCTGCTCTGAAAGCTAGTGGAGTCTCTCTGCAAACTCCTCTCACACCACATCCATTGCACAAAGTCCTTTACAGCACTGATGGCTCTAGTGGCCTGGTTTCTAATCTCTATCGTTTTATTTCTAAACACGCTTAGGATACTATATGGAGGGCCGACATCCCAGACCTAGATTCAGCCTTTGATTGGGATAATGTCTGGTCCAACATACTGTTAGCATCTAGAAATCCTGACCACCAGCAAATTCATTACAACTTCATACATAGAGTTTACCTGACACCCAAGAACTTTGCTTAATGAAAATTAACACACACCCTACTTGCACCTTGTGCGCTAACAAGGCCTATGGCACCTACATGCACATGGTCTGGGAGTGTCCTCCAGTGGCTAGTTTCTGGGAGATGGTGGCCTCTAACCTCTCTGAGCTATTTGAGACTAATGTGCCTTACTCCCCCATTGCACTTATCTTAAACAATCTATCCAATGTGGGCCTACCTCTGATCAAGAAGCGAGGCTTACTAGCCGGAATTACAGCAGCTAAAAAGTTAATTGCCACACATTGGAAGCCTCCCCATACACTTTCTCGGAGAGTCTGGGTCCTAACTTACCTAGACATAGTCTACTTAGAGCTATCAACAGCCCGGATGCACGGGGCAAAACAGCCAATACTGGAGATGTGGAACCTAATTTCGTTGAGCCTCAAAAGCTTAGTAACCACTTGATGTAGCGCAGGGGTGCCCAATACGTCGACCGGTCGATCGCAAAGGTAGTATGGGTAGATCGCATGGCATTGAACAAAACGGGGGGGGGGGGGAAATGTAATAAAAAAAAAAATATGAAAAAGAAAAAAAAAGTTTGCCTATCATCCATCCTCACTATGGCTTTTGCCACTTGATTGACGTACAGGTAAGCCAGTCTGAGATCTGATCTTTTCACCTACACCTAACACACGGTTCACCACGCATGCGCAGTCAACAGCGCCAACTACAAAATACAAAATACCGGCGAGACTAATTACCTAGTTAGCCTTCCAATTTCTACTATTTACTATATAATACTAAATAAAGGCTATACAAATGAGTGGGGAAGCTGGACCAAGTAAGAAACCAATAACGTATAACTTCCATCCAGAATGGGAGGAGGACTTTTTTACACGATATGATATTGGAAATGCGTCTGTCTGATCAGCAAATCTACGATGGCTATTTCGAAGAAGGGAAATGTGGCAAAAGAGCGAAAACGTACGGCTGCAACGATAGCTTCTTATCGCGTCAGTCACGTTCTTGTTAAACACAAGAAGTCATTCAAAGACGGCGAAATTGTGAAAAAAGTTTCTCGAGGCTGCAGATTGCCTTTTCGATGACAGATCCACAGTGGCTGATGACACCTTGTAACCAGCTCCTACAGCCCTGACTACTAGAAACGAGCTGCCTCCTCCCAGTGCCAGGTCTCCCACTAAGGTAGAGAAATGCATTTATTTCCTCCTTTCAAACTAGGGAACTACCTGTTTTGTACCTGGTTTACTTTTCTGTTTGTTGGATCAGTAGTTGGCTATGGTACTGCAGACTGGCTGTCAGTGTGTGAGTGAGAGAAAGTGAGTGTGTGTGTGTGTGTGTGTGTGTGTGTGTGTGTGTGTGTGTGTGTGTGTGTGTAAGAGAGTGAGAGAGAGAGAGGGAGAGATAGGGGGAGAGAGAGGGAGGGTTTGTGCTATGGCTCCCTATGCAGACTGGCAAATGTGTGTGTGTGTGTGTGTGTGTGTGTGTGTGTGTGTGTGTGTGCAGTGTTTCCTCCAGGAATTTTTACAATGGTGGCGGGTAGTGCTGACCGCGCGCGCACAGCGCGCGCTCGCGATTTTTTCGCGTGCACGCGCATGAAACGCGCACGCGCGCTCAAAACAACGACGTAATTTCAGCCAAAACTCGAGGATGGCCCAAAAAAATAAAATGTTTTCCTGTACTTCTCCCGTGTGTCTCTTATTGTCTGTGTCTGCATGTTTTTCCAGCATGTAATTCCGTTGTCAATAAAAAAAATCGTCTCCCCTTCTTTTCATTATCATTATGGAGGAGATTATATCTGGAGATTATATCTGGCCTGGATATGGGCTCTTAGGACTTCGGGTCGTTGTCTTACCCACTGTCTTCAACTTCAATTTCTGGACTGACCTAACATTAGCCTCTAGAATGTCTTGATATTTGGTGGAATCCATTCCTCCTTCCACCCACACAATATTGCCTGTGCCCCCAGCTGCTACACAACCCCAAAGCATAATGGATCCACCTCCATGCTTAACAGATATCAAAGTGTTCTTCTCTACAAATGCTTCACCCTTTTTTCTCCAAACATACCCTTTTTGGTTGTGACCAAAAAGTTCAATTTTGGTTTCGTCATTGTTCCAATAGGCTTCAGGTTTCTCAAGGTTTTATTTTGCATACTTCAGACGCTTAACTTTGTGTTGAGGTCGTAGGAAAGGCTTCTTTCGAGCAAATTCTTTCTAGCCATGTAGGTCTTTGTTGTTTAAGGTGTATTGTTGTCCTGTGAACAACTAGACCGGTGTCTGCTACTCTTTTTTGCAACTCTTTTGCAGTGATGTGTGGGTTCTTCTGAGCATTTCTCACCAGATCTCAGGGCATTCTATCAGAAATGTATCTTGGTCTTCCAGATCTTGCCTTGACTTCAATTGGTCCATTTATATGTGAACAATTCATCATGCAAAAACACCTCCATCGTCTCTGTTCTAGGATGCATGGAAAAGAATCTCAGACACCTCCTACACAAGAGAGCCAAGGGAGGCGAGGCATGCAACGGAATCGCAGACAACAACAACAGGGCTCGACATTAACGCCGTTATACTTGTCCGGAGCGAGTAAAACTTTCGCCGAGTTTGTTTGCGCGAGCACGGCGACGCTGCTAGATCCTGGATATTTTTACCTGTGTGCAGGAAGAACAACAGACAGCGCAGGCCCGAGACTAGACTAGATGATTGTGAGTGAAGGTATTATCTGTCGATCACCCGTACGCTTTGTTATCTTCACTCACGATCAACTAGTCTAGTCTCACGCCTGCGCCGTCTGTTGTTCTTCCTGCACACAGTTAAAAACATCCGGGATCTAGCAGCGTCGCCGTGCTCGCGCAAACAAACTCGGCGAAAGTTTTACCTGCTCCGGACAAGTAAAACAGCGTTAATGTCGATTATATTCGCGCTTGTGGGTGTGTCTAGCGCTGTGAAGGTCTGAAAAGCGGCCTAAATCTTTTTTTTTTTTTTGGGTTGAGAAATCTGAATGGTGGCGGAGGAAATTCCATCGTGGCGGACCGCCACGATGAAATGCATGTAGAGGAAACACTGGTGTGTGTGTGTGTGTGTGTGAATGTGTGTGAGCGAGAATAGCAAAGAGGGAGGGTTTGTGATTGTCTTCTCCTGTGGCTGTGTGACAGAGAGAGGGAAAGTGTATTGTGAGTTTACTATGCAGGCTGGGAACTGTGTGTGTGTGTGTGTGTGTGTGTGTGTGTGTGTTTGTAGTACGTGCATGTACGTTTGCGATGTTGAAACTAGACTGGTAGATCTTGGCAGACTGGCTACTTGAAAAGTAGATCTTGGTTCCAAAAAGTGTGAGCACCCCTGATGTAGCGGATAGCCTGGATCCCGGGTGGGGGGGTGGGGGGGTGGGAGGTCGTCATTTTAATTTCGTTGTGTTTTATTTTTGGTTCTGGTTTTATTTTACTGTGCTGTGTTGTATGTGTCGTTATTGTTTATAATGTACCTGTCTTGTTGTCGAGTTCTTTAAAAATAAAAAAGTTGATCACAAAAAAAAAAGCAGGTAGAGTCTCAGCAGGTAGAGTCTCAGCAGGTAGATCTAATGATCGCAAGGTCGGCGATTCGGCGGTTCAACCCTAAGTGCAGTTCAGAAGTCTTCCTTGGCCTACCTTGGTATGTAAGTGCTGAGGCACAAACGTGTTTACACACACACACACACACACACACACACACAGTTCTGTGCTTTGCGATGCAGAAAACTGCTGTCCTGTCTTATCTGAGCCAAACACACATCCTCCGTTTTCCCATTAAGTTAGTGTTACAAAAGCTGTCTCCCTCTCCTCCCTGCCCCTTCTCCCCTCCTCTCCAACCTGCCCCTTGTCGCTGAAATCCATCAGATTACTTCTGGTAAAGGTAAGAAGACATAGATAAAGGTAAAGAGAAAGAGATAAAGGTCTTGAAGCACAATATACATTTATTAAACTTGCAAACAGAGAGACAAAGTAGGGATGTACCCGAATACAAATATTTTATTCGGGAAAGCACAAATAATGTGGATGGAAACAGATACAGATTCTACCCGAAGTTCGTTCGTGGAGGAAAAAAGCCATCTGTGTGTTGGCCATTGTGTTTCTTCAAATCGATTCATATCACTGGATGGCCACAAGATAGAAATGGCCATTCTGTTTGCAACATGATTTCATGAACTAGTCGTTTCATTAACTAAAAGTGATGGCTATGTTCTGTAGTCACCCCCACTGAGTCAGCGCAAGAGAGCTATGAGAATTTCACATGGAGGAGGAGCAGCCATTCTGTGTCCCTGTGCTGTCTGTCTCAGGACTGTCCCTCGGCTGTCTGTTTCAGGACTGTCCCTGGGCTTTCTGTCTCAGGAGGCCCTCCCTGGGTTGTCTGTCTCAGGACTGTCCCTGGGCTATCTGTCTCAGGACTGTCCCTGGGCTATCTGTCTCAGGAGGCCCTCCCGCGCGCACAAGCACACCCACCCACCCACACCCATCCACCCACACCCACACCCACCCACACCCACACCCACACCCACACACACACACACACACACCCACACACACACACACACACACACACACGCACACACACCCACACACACATAGACACACACACACACACAGATTTAGACAGCAGTGCATCGAGGTCCAGGCATCAGACCACTATTATTATAATACAACAGCAGCACAGTTCACTATTAGACTAATATTGACTGCCAGATTCACAGCCACGATGAAAACAATTATATTGATTATTGAAATATAGCATAATAATATATAAATACTGAGGTGCAGCCAAAACAGATGTAGGCCTTAACAGGTGTCACAAGTACTGTATTCTCCTACAGTCCATTTCCTAATTTCAAACCCTGTTTTGTCCAGCAACAGTACTCAGCGCATTTCCACAACCTTACCATAAAGGGCAAAGCCTAGTACCTTGTTCTAATTGTTAGTAGAGATAGTAGAGCGATGGAAACATCAAGAGAGGGAGGCAGAGGGAGAGAAGTGGGGGCGGGTTGCAGAGAAGAAATGTGATGAATATTTCAGCGGTTTGCCACCAGACTTTCCACAGCACCTTGGTAGATCTGTCTAGAGTCATGGGGAGGAAATGAGGAAATGAACCCAGCCTCTGGTGGAGCAGACAGACCCAGCCTCTGGTGCAGCAGACAGACCCAGCCTCTGGAGCAGACAGACCCAGCCTCTGGTGCAGCAGACAGACCCAGCCTCTGGTGCAGCAGACAGACCCAGCCTCTGGTGGAGCAGACCCAGCCTCTGGTGGAGCAGACAGACCCAGCCTCTGGTGCAGCAGACAGACCCAGCCTCTGGTGCAGCAGACAGACCCAGCCTCTGGTGCAGCAGACCCAGCCTCTGGTGCAGCAGACCCAGCCTCTGGTGGAGCAGACAGACCCAGCCTCTGGTGGAGCAGACAGACCCAGCCTCTGGTGGAGCAGACCCAGCCTCTGGAGCAGACAGACCCAGCCTCTGGTGGAGCAGACAGACCCAGCCTCTGGTGCAGCAGACAGACCCAGCCTCTGGTGGAGCAGACAGACCCAGCCTCTGGTGCAGCAGACAGACCCAGCCTCTGGTGGAGCAGACAGACCCAGCCTCTGGTGGAGCAGACCCAGCCTCTGGTGCAGCAGACCCAGCCTCTGGTGGAGCAGACAGGAAGGTGCTGACTGAAGACAAGCCTGACACAGCTCTGGTTGTCCTGCTGCGGTCTTGAAACGGTCAGAAACGGTCTTGTAGGGACTAATGGTCTGTGGATTTGGGGAGAAACAGACAAAACAACAAATTACAAAACTGGATGCCAATTAGTTTGGACTGGGAGTCTGTAGGGGAGCCTTCCCACCCCCTGACACACACACACACACACTCTCTCACATGCACACGCCACAATGGTGCAAAACGGTTTGTATGTAACATTTGAGCTTTGGAAGTGCTCAATGATAAATTGGTAGCAATGGGATCACGTGATGAAGACTGTTGAGTGGAGAGCACGGTTTGAGTCCAAACGAAGAGCTTTCTCAGGCACCCATTCACACGGAGACAGAACCCATCTTTTTCCTTTTTCCTTTAAAAAAAGTTGTCTGTTAACACAAAGTCGTCTCAAGAAATATGTGCGTCCAAACGAAACCACTGAAAATGCTGTAGCGCTGCCACAAATGACACCAAAAACAGAGAAGGAGAATGGAGCATGCGCAATGAACGCAACAACTCTGTAAGGCGTCGTTGTTGTTGTTGTTGTTGTTGTTGGCTGGGTTAGCGCATGCGGGTTAAGGGAGAGGTGGGGCTATGGCGTCATCGGTTCAGGAAAGATGCGTATGGCTTGTAAAGACGGAAATGCAAGCGTGGCGTCTTCAGGTTTGTTCACTCTGGGACCCGGTTAAAAAAAATTGTGTATTCAGGCTCCCAGAACGAAACGTCCATACGATAAAACAAACTTGTGTGGACAAGGCCTCAAATCAGGTGTTGAGGCGGCACGCTGGCATTTGCTGCGAACCATTTGTGCGTTCTGTCTATTTCCATGGATACACGTGCACATTCTGTGTGGCCAGAGAGGGCAGCGTTTTGCAAAAAACAACACGCTTTTTTCACTTTGTAGCTTCTTTTTTTTTTAGGATGTTTTTTTTCTCTCCCTCCAGGTGTTGGAGGTGGTGCGGTCCAACTACGACACCCTCACCCTGAAGCTGCAGGACGGTCTGGACCAGTTTGAGAGATACTCGGAGCAGCCCAAAGAGGCGGCCTTCTTCAAGGACCTGGTGAGTGTACCCCGTACGTTTCAGGATTCACTTCAAGATCCTCCTGGTCACATTTAAGGCCCTCCATGGCATGACACCCTCCTATATTTCGGATCGTGCGTGCGTGCGTGTGTGTGTGTGCGTGTGTGTGTGTGTGTGTGTGTGTGTGTATATGTGTGCGCCACCCCCTCTAACGCTCTCTCTCTCTGTCTCAGGTGCGCTCCATCAGTCTGAACGTGAGGAAGAACGTTTCCCTGAACACGCTGAGTCAGGACGTCCTGCTCAAAGAGTTCTCCACCATCTCCTGAGAGAGACCGTCACACACACACACACACACACACACACACACACACACACACAGCTTCTTCTCCCCCCCCCACACACACACAGCTTCTTCTCCCCCCCCCACACACACACACACCCTCCTTTCACACACACACAGCCTCTTCTCCCTCACACACACACATACACACCCTCCTCCCTCACACACACACTCTCCTCTCACACACACACCCTCCTCCCTCACACACACCCTCCTCTCACACACACACCCTCCTCTCTCACACACACACCCTCCTCTCTCACACACACCCTCCTCTCACACACACCCTCCTCTCTCACACACACCCTCCTCTCTCACACACACACACCCTCCTCTCTCACACACACACCCTCCTCTCTCACACACACACCCTCCTCTCTCTCACACACACCCTCCTCTCTCACACACACACCCTCCTCTCTCACACACACACCCTCCTCTCTTACACACACCCTCCTCTCTCACACACACCCTCCTCTCTCACACACACACCATCCTCTCTCACACACACACCCTCCTCTCTCACACACACACCCTCCTCTCTCACACACACACACCCTCCTCTCTCACACACACACACCCTCCTCTCTCACACACACACCCTCCTCTCTCACACACACCCTCCTCTCTCACACACACACCCTCCTCTCACACACACACACCCTCCTCTCACACACACCCTCCTCTCTCACACACACACACACCCTCCTCTCTCACACACTTGCGCCCCCTACAGGTGTCTGTGCTCAGCTCTCTTACCTTGGATTCATCCTCCCAATCACCCCCCTTCTGAGGAAACAAGGAACACACCACTGCCCCCCCCCCCCCCCGACACACACACACACACACACACACACACACACACACACAGACAGACACTTCACTAGTTGGCGGTGTGTGAGTGGACTGTATTGGCAGGACTGTTATCAAACTACGTTCTATCTCCGCCTCTGTCGATATTGTAACTAACTTTCTGTCGTCAAACTGGTCGACGATCATCAAATGATTTCTCTTTGTTTTTGTCAAAATGCTTTTAGTGTGTGACTGGATGTTCTCCTGGCTCTTTGTCTGTTAGCCTGCCGTCGCTAGGCAACTATTCTGTCACTCGGCAACTGCTAACACTGGGCTCTCACCTGAGGCCCGAGGCGAACCTTTTGAGTTTGATGTCTCATACTTGAACTTTTCCTCTCGGATGAAGAAAACTAAATCAAAACTAAATGTTTCTCTGTGTGACTGAATGTTCAGTGTGTGGGAGCGCCCCACAACCCCCCCCACCCTTCCCCCTCCCTTGCTGAATTTTTTTTTTTATTTTTTTTAAATTAATGATAGTTCTCTGTAGTCATTTGCTCCTCTGACTGATTGATTGAAGTTGTTTCATAAAGTTGCAGAAAGATTTTGGTTTAAACTTCGCACAACGTTTGTGATCCTGAACGAAGCGTGTTAAGTCTACTGTAGGCCTAAGCTCTAGTCAGGTTTTCTACCAATAGATTGAACAGGTCCCATCTGAATGTGATTAACTGTTTGATTGAAAAGTAAGTTGGACCTAATTGGTGACAGGGAACGTTCTAGAGGGTACAAGTTCACAGGATGTTTAGATGTGTGTTGTGTAGAACAGATACCACGCTCTGGCATGGAGAAAGGGGAGTCGTCAGCTTTGTCAACATTTTACTCTCTTTAACGGACCCTTGTTATAACCCACACTTATTAGACCCATACCTTTACTGGAGACTAGGGTTGCAAAATGCCCATAAGTTTGGGAAACTTTCCGATAATTTCCAACGTTTCCATCTGGGTTTCAATATGAACACTTTGGAAATGAGTGGAAAGTTTACCAAACTTATGGGAATTTTGCAACCCTACTGGAGACTGATCCAAATGTGACGGCAGCTGGTGAAAGCGGGAACAAGTCAACAACCGACCAAATGTTCAGACTTCTATTCTGAAAAATGTAAATTAATTTCAACGCTGTTGAAAATCAATGACACACTCGCTAGTCAAGCCAAAACATTGCAACGCAATGGATTGGGTGAGTAATCCCCACTGCTGCCTAGTTAACTAGAACACTAGTTTACATTGTTAGCAGGCTCACAAAACAAGATTAGCTTGCAAGCCAACTTCAATTGAACATGTTCTAGTGTGTCTACTGTGTCTTTGAGTGTGTCGTTTGGTTTTCAACAACGTTGACATTTATTTATATTTATGTTCATTTTTCTGAATAAAAGTCATTTGGATGTTTGTATCGGTTGCCGACTTGTTCCCCCTTTTCTCCAGCTGCCGTCACAAACGACCCAGCTCTCTTCTGTGTGGGACCTCCTTTCTTTTCCCTCTCTAACTCCTGTATTATTTGTGTGCGTGCGTGTGTGTTTTTTAATAAAAGTTGTTTTCCTACTACTCAAACAATGGTGTTTCTTACATTTCCATTACATGTTTGGCATTTAGCAGACGCCTTATTCCAAAGCGACTTACAATCAATACATTTGACTAAGCAAGTGAATCATCAATCCACCAGTCGTAGCAGGAAGAGTAATCTAGCTCAGGCCAGGGGCCATCGGCAGTCTCTGTGATAGAAGGAAAATAAAAAAAAGAATAAAAAAAAGACTATGTATAGACTGGAGAAACAGAGAAACTGTACAGGGGGGCAGTAGAAGTCTTGGGGGACACAGTAAAGGGGAAAAGCGGGTGTCTCAGGAGTCGCAGTACTGGGGGTAGTAGATGTCTCAGGAGGAGCAGTTAAGGTGTTAACCTGAAGAGATCATGACTGTTTAAATGTTGGAGAGAGGGAGTGTCGAAGTTCTCGATCTTGACCTTTTCCTACCAAAAGTCCACCCGTCCGTCATTGATCAAAAGTCCTCTTGTTTGTCCATCAAACCGTTCAACTCAATTCAATACTCGTCCCTACCCACCCTGCCCAAACAAACATCTGTCTACTGCGACGTGAGTCGTGTTTTAATCTGAGAGACGGTCGTGTCAGTGTGATGTGTGTGTCGGGTTGACCACCCGTCCATCTGGTTGGCCACAGGTGACTGCCAGGTGGGGCGTATTGTCTTTGAATAAGGAACCACAGTGTGGGTCATGTTGTCTGTGTTGTCGAGCCTCATTGAGGGGTCCTCTGTGGCTCAGGTGGTAGAGCGTGGCGCTAACAAGGCTTGGGTTGAGGGTTTGATTCCCGCTGGGACCATGTATACTGAAATGTATGCACTTATTGCAATGTAAGTTGCTTTGGATAAAAGCATCAGCTAAATGGCCTATATTATTATTATTATTATTATATTCATTGAGGTATTACTACTTCTCTTCTCACTCTGGTGTATTAGTATGAGCTGTTGGATTTATGAATTTGGGATGTGTGTGTTGTGGTTGAGAGAGTTAAGACATAGTGTCCTGCTCCACCCTGCCTCATTCTAGACACTGTGATTCAACATACATGTGGATTCTTATTAAATGTTGTTGGAATTTTTTTTTCTCATAAAAGGTTTTGGTTTGGTAATAATAATAATAATAATAATAACTTTTATTTGTATAGCACTTTTCCTGCAAACGTTGCAGCTCAAAGTGCTCCAATCATTATATAATCATCATTTAATTATTTAGTCATTTAAATGCAATATTAAAAATATGTTTTTTTTGTCTTGACTTGAACATACAGTTAGGTCTGTAAATATTTGGACAGTGACACAATTTCCATAATTTTGGCTCTGTACGTTTTGAACATTTGTACATTTGAAATGAAACAATCGAGATGGAATTGAAGTGCAGACTTTCAGCTTTAATTCAAGGGGTTGAACAAAAATATTGTATGAAACGTTTAGGAATTGCAGCCATTTTTAAACACAGTCCCCTATTTTCAGGAGCTCAAAAGTAATTGTACAAATTAACATAACCATAAATAAAATGTTCATTTTTAATACTTTGTCGAGAATCCTTTGCAGGCAATGACTGCATGAAGTCTGGAACCCAAGGACATCACCAAATGCTGGGTTTCCTCCTTTGTGATGCTTTGCCATGCCTTTACTGCAGCAGTCTTCAGTTGTTGTTTATTCGTGGGTCTTTCTCCCTTATGTTTTGTCTTCAGCAAGTGAAATGCATGCTCGATCAGGTTGAGATCAGGTGATTGACTCTGGCCATTGCAGAATATTCCACTTCTTTGCCTTAAAAAAAAGGTTGCTTACGCAGCCTAACAATGCTAACACCACAGCCTAACAATGCTAACCCAACAGCCTAACAATGTTCACCCCAACAGCCTAACAATGCTAACCCAACAGCCTAACAATGTTCTCAAGCAAAGTTCACGCTTGCTTGATTGCACTACTCTCCTCCTCTTTGTATCTTTCCCTCATCCACTTTTCTCTCTCAATCACTTCCTTTTCACCTCTTTCCTTCTCTCCCCCTCCATCTCTCTCTCTGTCAGTCTGTTTCACTCTCATTCTATGTCTTCATCGTGCTCTTTGTTTCTCCCTCTACCCTCCTTTCTCTCTCCATCCCTCCTCCCTCCCTCCATCACACACACATTCTCTCTCTCTCCCTCTCCCTCCTTTTCCCCACAGCAGACCTACTGTATATCATCTGTTTCACATTATTCTATTTTGGGGCGTGGCACTATTTTAAAGCTCAAATCTACATGCCCTTGAGAAAACTGAAATTCCAGCAAAAAATTGTTTTACCAAGGAGTTGTTAAAAAAATTGTTTGACAAGCGCAGTGAAAGGCCCACATTGAAGAACAGTTGGACCAAATGTTTAGCTTGTTGAGCTTAAATAGGCCAATCATTTTTACACCTAAGAAAGCGGCTTTAACCTGTTTGGTAATTGTACTATGTCTGTCAACAAAATGCAAAAGGTACAGTAGGTTATATCTCCATGGCATTGGCTTCATATGATGTAGGACAGTTGGGATGTTAGCTGACTTTTTTTTTTCTTAGCTTAACACTAGAACAGCCATGAGGGGTCATTTACCTGTGAGTAAAGAAAAAAATGTATATCTTTGCACTCGATCACATTTCAGGTTCCTCCTTTCCTGACTTTTCCTAGATATGTGCGTTCTACCACCCAGTATCCTTACATTTTCAAAATCAGGATAAGCTAATATAAAGCTATTTTGCTGTTTTTCTGTGTAGGAAGCAGGCTAATTTACAAGAGGCCAACTAGTTGTGTGTAAATAGCAGCTTGAGCATTGTAAATTTGACCCCCGAGGCGGCTCTTTTAGTAGGTAAAAAGGCACGGCTGTTCTAGTTTTAAAAGTCCTCCACAGCACTCCTAACAATGTTTTGGTTAAAACACTTTGTTAATTACACTACCCTAATTACACTATCACTACCCCCTCCTCTTTGTATCTCTTTCCCTCATCCCTATTTCTCTATCAATCACTTCCTTTTGTTATCTCTTTCCTTCTCCCCCCCTCCATCTCTCTCCCTGTCAGTCTGTTTCACTCTCCTTCTATGTCTTTCTCATGCTCTTTCTTTCTCCCTCCTCCCTCCTTTCTCTCTCCGTCCCTCCTCCCTCCCTCCATCACACACACATTCTCTCTCTCTCCCTCTCCCTCCTTTTTCCCACAGCAGACCTATATCATCCGTTTCACATTTGCAATTACATTTTAGTCATTTAGGAGACGCTATTACCCAGAGTGACTTACTGTACAATATGTATCTTTTTACTATGTTCCAATCCGGAGGAAAGAGCTACACATTCTAAAGTCCCTAAGGTCTCTATGGTACCAGGCCCAGTCCCTGTGGTGTCAGGGGCAATGAGACTCTCTCCCCGGCCCACTATTAGGGCTTTCACACCGCCAGGGGACCGTTCCCGTTCCCGTTCTGGAACCTCAGAGTCTGTCTGGAGAACCAGCCCGCGTTCACAACAGTATAACCAGACCCATCAGCATCATCAACGATGGGTGATGAAGGGGCGGGATAAACAAAAATGTCACAACAAGATAGCAGCTACTTCACTGGAAATTAGGATAATATCTTCTTCTACAGTATAGCTTTCTAAACATGTTCTCTTACGAGCTAGCTGCTCCGTTACTGGAATAGAAATGGCTTATGAAGTTCTCGTTCACGAGTGTGTGTGTGTGTGTGATTAGATTTAGATTAGATTATATTTTGTCTCCTTCCTTCTTGCTCGTCTTTGCCGCCTTGAATATGACACACCCAATGACGACATCATGGTTCTAGTTTTTGGTTCGCGCTGAGAACCACTATTTTCTGGTTCCAGGTGCGAAACAACTTAACTCAATCTCCTTGTTCTCCCTTATGTTCTTATTCTCAATATCACTCTCACTCCCTTATGGCGCTTTTCCATTGACCAGACTGGGACGGCACGCATTTGTATCTTACCCGTACCGTACTTTCAGAAACGCTTCTCCATTACACACAACAGACCTGGAGCAAGCCGGGACAGTAGGAAGAGTTAAGTGCCATAAGAGCACTTCACTTTAATAAGTGCCGCTATACAGCTCAACGGGGGGAAATGCGACAAGAATTATGTCAAAATGCAGCACTATCATGAACAGATCAGCCTTAAAACATGTAACGTTAGACAGGGAGCGATGTATTTCTACGGAAAGGCTGTGTGTAGCAGGTTACTTTCTGCTCTTTATTATTCTGCGTTGTGTTATGGTCTTTTTCATGAAGAAACACCAGTCAGCTGAGCAATGGATTTATTTCCTTTGACCTTTGACATAAACAAATGAGAAACAGTGTCAGATAAGTCCTCTCCACCATCCACACACAGCTCAGAGCAAAATACGTTCTCAAACAAATGTCACATCACTTTTTGATTGATTGATTGAAAACTTTATTAGAAGATTTGCAGAAGTAGGTACATGAAAGTACATATTACATACAAGGTCAACTAACAGGATAAAAACCCAAGAAAGCCACTGGCTTATTTCAATTGGGGTCCTTGATTCTCAATTCATCGTTACATGTAAGACCGACAAAAAACTAGTACTATCTACAAGATAATACAGACAAATAACTAGTACTATCTACTAGATAAACATACATCCAACATGGGAAGAACAGTACAACAAAACATAAGGTATGTACAGCGGGTAGGACAGGTGGGGACATACACCACAGGTGGGGGCGGGGGACAAAACACAAAGTATGTACAGTGGGTAGTTCGGGCAGGGGGACAGACATATAATATGTACAATGGGTAGTTCGGGCGGGGGGACAAAACAACAAGTATGTACAGTGTGTGGTCATGGTGGGGGGGGGGGGGGGGGGGGGGTACAAAAACACCAGTAGATTTAGGCGGGGGGGGGGGGGGCGACATAATAACATTGCGTTTGCTCAGAGTGTAGACCAGGTAGGGGGGTGAGGATTGGGGGATGGGGGGGGTTGTCCATTGTTCCACGGTTTCGGTAGAGAGTCTCCGGGTGGTGGGGGAGGGGGGGTCGTCGCCGGGTGGGGTCTCCAGTACTGTCTCCAGTATAGATACGAGCTTTGCCTGATTTCAGTCTTTTGAGATCTAAACCCAAATCCTGCGCTATGTTACCGACTAAAGAGCCTTTCGCCATTTCCTCGGGAATGGAGTAACTGACCTGCCCGTGCACTGAACTGAGAGAGAGGACCGAGATGAACAACAGTACTTGCCGTGTCATTGTTATGCCCGACATTTTCTCTGCGATGTCAAACAACAAAGACGCTATAATCCGTATATCAGTCGTTAATATCCTTTCAGTTTGCAGACAGAACAAAACACCAATGAAACATTAGTTTACAATCCACAACCCGAACAAAAAAATGTCCAGCTCCAAGTATCCATGCAGTGTTCTCGGTAACCCGGACTGTGCGATCTGCGTGCGTCTCTTTCTCTGTCTGTGGTAATCCCGACTCAGCCTCCCGGCGTCGGATTCGGCGGAACGAGGTCCCGATGTTATATAGGATAGGAAAGCTATTTATTTACAAAAAATGCTTTCTCAATAGAGTTTGGTATAGATAGCAGTTTTTAAGATTCTAGCGCTGTAGAGCTGCAGCAGCAAAAACCAACACTCGTCGTGACCCGGAAACGGAAGATGATGGGTACGATGATGGGTACGAACACTTTACCAGGCTGCCCTCGAAAAGGCGGTTCAGGACCCTGGCCGCAAGGACAAACAGACTGAAGAACAGCTTCTACCACAGGGCCGTCCAGGCCCTGAACACAGCAAAGACCTAGGTTCTGGGCCCTGGACAGTCTGGACGGATTGATGGCAGCTGCTGGACTGAAAAAATCAGGTGTAGTGCTGAGGCACAAACATGTACATTTCAAGCCTGCAAACTGCGACACTTTAAATAAATGTGGAATAATACTATTGTGCAATATGACAACCCTAGTCGTCTGTCTGTACAGTATTGTACAGTGGATAGTGTACATAGCCTTTATTTATGTAAACCAGCTCCTTCCCTTCTTGTGATTTTTTTTTCTAAAAGTTTTTTTTTTTTTTCCTTTCCTAACACCAGGGGAGCCACCCCTCCTAAATTTCGTTGTTTGGTACCTGTACTGTAACAATGACAATAAAGTCCATTCATTCATTCATTCATTCATTCATTCATTCATTCATATAGTAATCACACAACAACAATAAAGAATAACATACATCAAACGAGCATAAACAAATTAGAAACGGTGTCACATAAGTCCTCTCCACCATCCACACACTGCACAACAAACACAATAATGAACACCAACATACATCCAAATCGCCGTTACAACTGATACAATGCACATTCTCAAAACCAGCGCGCGCCTCCCCACTCACATTCACACGATAGCTAGCTAGCATACAACCCAACCAGTCTCACTCCTTAATCCCAATCAAAACAATATATATAGTTCCTCTACACAGCCTAGCAAACATACAAACATCCACATTATACTCGGTTACAGTGTGTGTCACAAAAACATTCAATCACAAAATCCCAAATAACTGATGATGAAAAGACCGTCTTACCAGCTCAGAGCAAAATACGTTCTGAAGCTGGACCATGCGTGACACCGTAATAACGCCCCCAAGTGAAACAAAAAGGTATGCCATTTAATTAACGAGGTAGGAACCAATAATCTCATTCTCATTTTGGGGAAATTCACAACACAAATAAAATAGCATAATAAATAATAGTATATGTAGACTTATATAATAGACAATATTGACTTGGCTACATACTTCCCCCTGAACTTCACCAAAATACCTCAACACTCAGCAGAGTACTCCCATACACTTGTTGCAACTAATAAATTACTCAATACTGAGAAAATGACCCACCAGGACTGTGAGGATACACTTGCTAAAGGGGTACCGTATATACCACCTCATATTCTATTAAGGGTAATTTCAATACATCTTATAGAAACGGGAGTATCTAATCTACTGCACTAATACAAACTCAAGCCCTAAATTAAACTATTCTAATGTACTAGCTTCCAAAGGCACTTGAGGCACAATTAACGAACTAGATCAGACTTCCTTTCTTCTGTGTCATGTTCTGAATCAATCTATTGACTGGCTTCACCAGTCTACCCACCCGTGTCCTTATTCTAGACACTGTACCGCCCATTGTGCCAAGGGGGTCATCATCATTGAGCATCCCATCCACCACATTTGGCCTCTGCTGACTTGCACTATCCTCTGGCTCGATGTCCTCAGTTCCTTCATTAATATCGTTGAAATCTGAGACTGAACTGTTGTGGGATTCTGAGAGGGAACTGCTGTGGGACCCTGAGAGGGGACTGTCATGGGGCTCTGAGAGGAGACTGCCATGGGGTTCTATGAGGGGACTGTCATGGGACCCTGAAGGTAGACTGAGGGCAGGACTCTTCAACACCCACTCAGTTGTCCGATCCTCTGACACTCTTGTGTTCAGCTCCACTGCCTCACTGCTTGTCTCAACCCGACCAGATTCACTTGACTCAGCGAACGATGACTCTCTATCCTGGGCCTCCCTCTCCAGAGGTAGGAAGTTTGCCCACAGAAGAAGGTTGCGATGCACAACTTTTTCATACCCACTACTGGTGTTCTTGATACGGTAGGTATGACACTGTGGGTCTCTTGCAACCACCACATATGGAATCGACTCCCACCTATCCACCAACTTCTTGCTTCCTCTTTCGCCCTTGTTGGCCAGCAGGACTTGATCTCCCTCAACGATGTCATGGCCTTTAGTCTTCCTGTTGTACACCTCAGCCTGGTGTTTCTGGCTGGCGACAGCATGGGCCTGGGCAGATGACAAAGCCTCTCTTAGCTCCTCTCTCAGTTTAAGGACGTACTTGTCATAGTCAGCAATATCACAGTCTCTCTCCACATTGTGGAACATCACGTCGACTGGTATTTTGGGTATCCTTCCATACATCAAATAGAATGGAGCAAAGCCTGTCGACTCATGGGCAGTGCAGTTATAAGCGAAGGTCAGTGTCTGCAACATCTGGGGCCACTTCTGTTTCTGCCTTGGGGGTAGTGCCCTGATCATTCCTCCCAGTGTCCGATTGAAGCGTTCCACAGCACCATTGCCCATGGGATGATATGCCGTTGTCCGAGACTTTTTCACTCCCGCAATCAGCAGCAACTCGCGAATCAGCTGACTCTCAAAATTGGCTCCTTGGTCGGAGTGGATTCTCTCCGGGAAGCCATAGACACAGAAGTATCGGTCCCAGAGCTGGCGAGCGACTTGCTTTGCTGATTGGTTGTGACATGGAAAAGCATGGGCCATCTTAGTGAAGTGATCAGTAATGACCAGTACATCCACACCTTTTCCATTTGGAACTTCAGCTGTCCAGAAATCAATATGGACCAACTCAAGAGGGCTTGTTGTCTTTATGCTTTCGAGGGGGGCTCGACCCTCAGGTTCAGGTGTCTTACTCGCTACGCAGCGTTTGCAGGACCTGACGTACTCTTGGACATCCCGCTCCATGTCGATCCAGAAGAACCTCTGTTTTGCCAAGTACAAAGTCCTGTGCTGCCCTTGGTGTCCGGCCTCGTCATGGATGCCTTGCAGGGCTTGCTCGACTAGGACTGCAGCGATGACATACTGGCAGCGCGTCTTCCCGGTCATAGGGCAGGGTGCGAAATAAGGGGGAGCTCGGGGAGCTACAGCTAGTGGTGACATGAGCTCCCCTGGAAACATGGTTTGTGAAATTTTGGGGGAGCTCTAAAATATTCCAAATTGCGATGGATTTATTCCAAGTTGTGACGGATTTTACCTGGTGTAATATGATTTGTAGAGGCATACAATCTATTTTGATGTTGGTATTAGGTATATAAATGATATATAATAGCCTATATAGCCTACATATAGGCCTTTATTGGCTACAACTATGCGAAGGTAACAGAGCGGGGTGCACTGACGCTGAACCCCTCATAGTGATAAGTAGGTGGACATGGTGCGTGCTGCTGAAATAGCCGACATGCGGTGTGTGGTTTGAAAAAAGTAACGCCAGCTCAGTAAATAATTCAAACTTAATGTTTACTTATAGGCTATGTGAATGTGACTGCACCACACATGTGAACAGTAACAAAGCAAATGCAGTTTAATTTTATGAAAAACATTGACGCTGAATCCGCTTAGCCTATATGCTCCTGAAACGACAGAGCAAACACGCTACATTACCAGGGATAATAATTACAATGAGCCATTCATTAAAAATAGAAAAAATAATATTAGGCTATTAAATCTCACTTAATGAGAAAACTGGCATCTCCCATCGGTCACTATTTGTTGGCTATCTGGTGATATGGACGTCTTTGAGTGTCTAGAAAAGCGCTATAAGTCTAATGTATTATTATTATTTATTATTATTATGGACGTCACTTTAATCCGGCAGTTCTCAAGGTTTTTATGCACCAATCGATTCCTCTAGTCAGTGCGTCTTTATCACATTCATTGACGAAAAGGACGACTCGCATGTATAGGTGGAAGGGAACATTCATTGTGAGCACGGAAAATGTGAGTCTCACAACGGCTTTGCATTGATGAAACCAGGTAGGATGAACGCATAGTTCACTGTCCATTCCTAAATGCCCTGTTTCCACCGTCAACTTTCCTCTTTAGACCTTTGGAGAGTGACATGATGTTTCTCTTGCTAGCAGGTTAAATGTTTAGCTAACTTCACCCGGCACGCAAACAACCAATCCAATAATAATGTGACCTTGTAAGTCTGGGAGGAGGGGGGAATAATTATCACAATAAAACTATGTTAAATAATTATTAGAATAAGTTAGGCTGCGCTACATCGTCAGTCCACACATTTATTATTCAAAAATATGGAAAAGGGTGAAACTACGTTTCAACGTTGTTGAGAATCACAACACAAACTTGCTAGTCAAGCCAAAATACTGCAACGTAATGGATTGGACTGCTACCTAAATAACTACAACACTACTTTACATTGTTAGCAGGCTCATAAAACAAGCCGTGTTAGTTGACTAGCGATGTGTCATTGATTTTCGACAACGCGGAAATGTATTCACATTTTTCGAAAGAAAAGTCAAAGCATTAGAACGTAGAACGGAACATCGCACGCGCGCTTTGCGCACGGAAAGCCACCGGCCCCGATTTGGCCAGAAATTTTTTTTCCGTCAGGAGATTTTTTGGGGGGTTGCTTTAATCCCTGGGCTCCCCCGCACACCGTGATTTAATTCGCACACTGTCAGAGGGTCTTTCACTACTCTGTACAGGATACCGTCTAACATTTTCAGCTTGTCCCACTGTTTTAGAGTTCTCTGGACTCTGAGAGATTCCGTGACTCGCTCTCTCCTAGATGGTCTTCTGCCCCGTGTCACATAGTGAATGACTCTAGCTAATACAGAGTCTTCTTGTTGCTTGTCCTGGAGCTCTTTAAGGGAGAATACAGGTAGCACGCTTTGGCCCGGTGGAGTGAGCTTTTGTACAACCAGGAGATCGCTCTTCCCTTCGATCCCTTCTCCCACTCCATCTGGCCATCCATGACTGCTGTTACCTCTTCACTGGTCATGGAGCGACAGCCCACTTCAGTCTTGCACTGTTTCACTTCCTGACAGTTCGTACTCAGTCGGAAGATGTCCTGGATGGGTTCATCCTGTATCTGCTGTGCCCCCTCGAGTAAGACTCCATACGGCTCCGCCATGAGTCTCTCGCTGACCCGTGCCTTGATGAATGGCTGCCTACTCAGGGCGTCTGCGACAATGTTCTTACTGCCGGGGATGTACTGGATGCTGAAGTTATAAGGCGCCAGCTTCGACACCCACCTCTGCTCACAAGCGTCAAGCTTTGGCTTTGTGAGGATGTAGGTTAGCGGGTTATTGTCTGTCCAGACAGTAAAGGAGTGTCCCTTCAGCCAATGACTAAATTTGTCGCATACAGACCATTTCAGGGCGAGGAACTCCAGACGATGGGCTGGGTACGTTGTTTGTGCACGAGTCAGGGATTTGCTTGCAAAGGCTATGGGGCGTGCTTTTTTTCCTCCCTCAGGTACTTGAGAAAGAACCGCGCCCGGTCCATCCAAGGACGCATCTGTTGAGAGAACGAACGGCCGACTGAAGTCAGGATGAGCTAGTACTACAGAGTTCAGCAGGGCGTCTTGCAGCTGGTTGAATGCGTTACTCTGCTCTTGAGCCCAATCATCCGGTTTCAGCTTCCTGAAATGTGCAGCACGTCTAACATTGGCCTTTCCCTTTTCAGCGGCAGTCAATGAGAACAGAGGCTTTGCCATACTGGAGCAATTTAGTATAAACCTCCAGGGCTCGACATTAAGACTTGTCCGCTTGTCCGGGACAAGTACATTTTATGTTTGGACAAGTGGACTTCCTCCTGCGATGGACAAGTCAAAACAAAAAAACAAATCAATATGTATTAATATCTGCAAACATTAATTCCTCCTTCCGATCTGAATAGTAAAAAAAATAGCAAGCAAAGCGATGCCGCGCCTCATTCCGGCTATTTCAGTCTCTCGTAGTTCGTTATCGTCATAGTTCGTAAATTTGCTCAGAGCGCCAGAGCGCACACTGCGTTCAACGTCATAAAGAGACCAAGTAATTTGATTGGACAAAAGGCATTCCATGAGTGCTGATCAGATTCCAGAGCGAGTTTACGAACGCAGCCATAGTGTTGTGGGTCTCCTGTCACTAGTGCCATTCACGTGAACATGCGCATATTCGCTTCTTCTCAATGCCGCTTATTTTCATGTAGTTCGATGCGATCGTATATTTTAGGTTTGAAGTTTTAAGACCAGCACATCGCAATACGAACTTCAGAATGACACTAATGATAGATTTCTCAATTTGAATATAGGATACTATCCAAAGGCTAGCAAATAAGATTGCTTCCATTGGGGAGGGACTGTAGTTACAAACATTTTTTGTAAATATTCCTAGATATTCATCCCTTTTGTGGCCAATCTTAATCTAAAAGGGTTAGGGTTAGGGTAATCACTGATTACCCCTACGTTTTTAAATAATTACAAAATATTGTTTAATGAATACATTTGAAAATTAAGGATACATCATTATCAAATCAATAGTAGTCAAATGTGTTATTTGCATACACATACACTCACTGGCCACTTCATTAGGCACACCTTGGGGTTGGACCCCCTCTTTTGCCTTCAGAACTGCCTTAATTCTTCGTGGCATAGATTCAACAAGGTGCTGGAAACATTCCTCAGAGATTTTGGTCCATATTGACACTATAATATCACGCAACAGCCCGTCTGGCACCAACAACCATGCCAGGTTCAAAGTCACTTAAATCACCTTTATTTCCCATTCTGATGCTGGTTTGAACTTCAGCAGATCGTCTTGACCATGTCTACATGCCTAAATGCATTGAGTTGCTGCCACATGATTGGCTGATTAGGTATTTGCGTTAACAAGCAGTTGAAAAGGTGTACCTAATGAAGTGGCCGGTGAGAGTATAATATATTATTATTCATATTATTGCTTTTTCAAAATCTTCGGATTTGGACAAGTAACTTGAGCTCTAGGACAAGTAAAAGATAAGATCACTTGTCCAAAGGACAAGTACCTGAAAAAGCTTAATGTCAAGCCCTGAACCTCTGATAATACATCACCATACAGAGAAAGGACTTGATCTTCTTTGCTTCTTCTTCTTCGGCGTATGGGTAGTTGTTTTTCCTCTCCACTCCACCAGGCTCGGGGCCGAGGGGCTACCCTTTTACCACCCCGAGACCTGGTTGAGGGGCTCACCCGGGCTATATTTCTGGACACCCCTCCAGAAGCCACGTCATCGTCTCGTCGTCTAATACCGACAGACCATGCATCCCGTCGGGTGGGTGGTACACCGGGCAATCCAGGATAATATGGTCTGCGGTTTTTTTGCTGAAGGCGTGACTCCATCCTCCATCATCAGATCCGCTTCAGACATGGCGGTGATGGCCTGTACTTTCTCAGGGTCATTGGCAACTCCTGTCTCGTCAATGATATGACCCAGAAACTTGACGCTGCGTCGAAGGAAGTGACACTTCTTCTGAGCCAACTTCAACCCATGTTCTCTCAATCGGCTGAAGACCATTTCGAGTCTTGTGATGGCTTCTTCTTCGTTGGGAGCAAAGACCAAGACGTCATCGAGGTAACACAGGAGGGTCAAGAAGTTTTGGTCTCCAAAGATATTCATCATGAGCCGCATGAAGCTTGCCGGGCTATTGCACAGACCCTGGGGTAGTCTGTTGAATTCATGGAGGCCTACTGGTGTCGTAAAAGCGGTAAACTTCTTGTCCTCCTCGTGCATGGGGACGTTATAGTACCCCGACGTCAAGTCCATAGCGCTGAATATAGCGTTGCCCCCTAAGGCAGCCAGACAGTCAGCTTGGTGGGGTACTGGATGGGCATCTTTTACTGTGCGTGCATTAACACTAGGACCGCCACGGGATCGCCATTCATTCCACAGCAATCAGCTGTGAAACAGCACGAGCAGATTTTAACATGGAGAAGAGTGTACTGACGGACAAGGATCGCTGGAGGGCGATGTCACACAAGGCCGTCTGCCAGGCTCTTGACACCTTTTTCCCAGAAAGGCGCAGTGATGACGTTTCACATTAGGGTTAGCTGTACGTCTGTACGTGCCCCCCGGAAGCAGGGGCTGAATTTAATCCGCCAACGAAACGATAGATTGAGACTGCGGGAGCTTTACTGACGAATTAAAGTTTATTATAAAAAAATTATAGTAATAAATATTGCAATATTGTGTTTGTATACTGTGTTTGTTAATATTGTATTGTGATCATATATATGAGCTTCACAGTTATAAAGTCTGTTTATTCATTTCATTTATAATGTACAGTAAACAAACAAAATAATTTATACTCTCTGCAATTGGCTACTATACAATGGTGCCAAAATCAACTATCCAAATATGACGGGGTGACACAGACGGGGTGAATTGTATGAATGAAAGTCACGTCCTACACCACTGAAATAAACAAGAATAACTAGTTTCTAAAGAGAGTTCCATTCACTTGATGTAATGGATCATGCGAGGGGGAGCGTAATCTTATTCATGATGATTGCTTGCCGATCAGCAAACAAAGCATTCTACCATCCCCCCCCTCACCTCCCACCAGAAAGGCTGTACTCAGCCTGGTGAGTAGTTGAGTAGGTTAGTTGTAGGCTACTCAACTCTCTCTGTTGTGCGGAGCAAAGTCATTGAAGTAGCCTACATTTGATTATGTAATCATCAACTAATATTATATAACGAACGGATATTTATAATAGGCCTACAGTATATAATGTATTATTATTTTTTCTGAGCAGTCCCACTCATAATTTTTCTTTTTATTGGACAGATCTAGTGAAGACAGACAGGAAAGGCCACCAGTATATCATGTATTGATAATGTATTATTTCACTGCCTCAGAAAGTCTACTTTTTACTTGGAAGAATTGACGTGAACATTGCAAGTAAATAAAAATGTTACTTGAATTATCTGTCTCTCTGTCTGTGTTCGTTTGTAGTAGAAATATCACATCTGATATATCTATGTAAAGACATTTCACTGCAACATGAACACACTATATTTTCACTTTTCACAACAGCTATTTTCATTTCATTTATAATGTGCAGTAAACAAACAAAATTATGTATACTCTCTGCAATTGGCTACTATACAATGGTGCCAAAATCAACTATCCAAATACGAATCTGCGTATATCTATGTACAACCTTGTTGTAGCCTATTATTATCATGGTCGACATGAGAATTGTTGGCTACTTCACATCACAACTGAACATTCATATATATAGCCTATAGCATTATTTGAAAATTGACAGCGCTGTACAGGCATAATCATCGCCGACATCATTTTATTTGATGTACACATTTCACGGCAAGAACAACATGCACAACATGAACACAGTGAGGATTCAAACAAACAAAATAATTAATACACTCTGCAATTGGCTACTACTAAAACGTGGTCTACAGTGATATACAAAAAAGACATTATATACAATATTATAAATATCCGTTTGTTATATAATATTCGTTGATGAACTACTTTGCTGCGGTACCTATGTAATACCACACAGCTTGATAGGTACATACTGTGCAGTGTATCATTCATAACTGTACATAGGCTACACATATCATAATATCTTATCACTATTGCATGGAACTTGGGTGAAAAAAAAACTCAGCTCCAACAAATCTGAAGGGATTGGGAGACATACTGTACAGTTTATCATTTTCATAACTGTCTGTACATATACATCTTATGTATCCCTATTGCTATATATAGCCTATATATAAACACATTATGTTACATACTTATCAGTCTTATACTGTATCTAATTCTGCACTGAAGCCTGAAGGTTGAGCACAGTGTGTGTCCCCTTGCTACCTCTGCTGATATAAAAGAGAATTGCAGCCTTGGAGAAAAAGATGGCAGCCGAATTCCAAGGCAAATACAGACACACACAGAAATACTGCAAAATCGCTTTATACTAACTCGATTTTGAAAATGTAAAGATGCTGGGTGGTAGAACGCACATATCTAGGAAAAGTCATGAAAGGAGGGTCCTGAAATGTGATCGAGTGCAAAGGTAGATTTTTTTTTGTACTCACTGGTGCTGTTTAACACCTCACGGCTTTCCTAGTGTTAAGCCATCGATAATCCACACAGATGCGTAGATCACCATTCTTCTTCCATACAAGTACCAAAGGTGAGGCCCACTCACTGGAGGATTTGCGTATTATCTCCTTTTCCTCCATCTCCGAAAGGACCTTTCTCAGCTGTTGGTACTGACCTGGTGGAACACGGCGGTACGGTAGTCGAAACGGATGAGTGTCTGTCAGATGAATCCTGTGCACAAAATCTTTCGCCTCTCCACAGTCTAGTTTGTCCTTGGAAAACACATCTCCAAACTTCTGTATGAGCTCCGTTAATTGGCTTTTCCAGTAGGGCGACACTTCACACGAGCTGATGTCGATTTCACCCAGTCCCAAACTGTTGAGTTTGTCCTGAGGGGTGGGAGCCACCGGGGTATCCTTGACATGATCAGCAGTCTTTTCTATGTTTTGGTTTTGTGCCTTTAACTCTATGTCAGGGGCATGATCCACATTGAGCTCGAAATCTTCTAAGGCCACACATGGTGAGACATCTGCTAGCTTCATATTCCTCCTCAGTGTAACAGGCTTGTCACTTGGGTTCACAACCTTCACAGGTACCCACCTGTCACCACTCATCGAAACAACAGTCCTCCCTACCAGGATGTTTTTCTTGTGTGACTGAGATTTCGACGGCTCCACTAGTATGGCGCTTCCTTCTGAAACGGGAGCATTCCCAGGAAGTTTTCCCCACACTATGTGCTCGTGTCTGGGCATTAGTGTCACTGCACTAGTGAGCTTCACAGATCCGATGATGTCTGGAATTCGATAACCCCTCCATCTTGTTATGCCTGACAGCATGTTTAAGAACTGTTCCATGCCCTCCTCACCAGAAGAGTCAGCTTGGTTCATCACTTTCCAGTAGCCAGGGTCTTGCTTGATTTGACGTAGTAGATGTTTGAGTACATTGGTGCCTACTATCAACTGGTCATGTTGGCCTGGCACGACCAAGACAGGCACGCTTACTTCCTGTCCGTAGATCCTCAACTTCAACTGATAAATGCACTTAGGCCGTACCTGTACACCGCCACATCCCACCAGAATAATGTCCATACTCGATTGACTAGTTTCTGTAAGCAGTCCTGCATCATGAAGCTTCTCCTCAGCCTCTTCACTCATCGTACAGGCCATTGAGCCACTATCAATCAGGGCCCGTAGTACAGTTTGGTCATTAACCATCACATCGCTGTAGAATAGGTCGTCTGCCTTTTCAAGCCTGTGTATATTCTGACAGATTATAGTACTATTGTCCTTAGCAGACTGGCAGTTTTTTTCGTACACAGAGCTGAGGTCTTCTTCTGTTTTAAGGGTCTGACTAAATGCACTCACACGCTGCCCTCCAAAGTGTGAGTGACTCAGTTTCCCTGCCTCTGGGTGTGGCTTTCTGGTTGGGTTTGCTGTGGTATGGCTCTTGGGCAGTTTCTCTTCAGGTGGCCAGGTTCCAGACATGCTAAGCATCTCCCCTCCTTTCTGCAATGTTCAAAGGTAGTATGAGTCTTCTCCTTGCAAACACGACAGGAAGTAGGTTGTGTCTGCTGGAACGACTGTTGGACTGGTGAAGCTGTCCTAGCCAGAACGCTCTCCAACATGTTCAGTACTCGGTCTAATGCTCCCGCTTCTGAGGCGACAGCCACACTGGCCTTCATCTGTATGGGCGACTCTGTAACAATGGCTCTCGTCACAGTTGATTCTCCAGCCACCGAGCTGCATGTAGTTGTAGTAGCTGCCGCCACTTTGACTTTCTCCACTCTAGCGGGCTGCTTCTTTGTCCCATGTTCTCTCTGGTGCTCATCGATGGCCTCCTGAACTTCCATGGCTGACCATTTGCTGATGGGCCTACACTTGAACACGCTGGTGAGGTCAGGGTTGGAGCAGTTCCTGATGAACATCATTGCAACTTCTGCAGACATATTCTCCATCTTCCCTCCATTCTTTCTGAGATATCTGTCAGCGTGCTCAGCTGCTGTGTTCAATCGGACCCAGTAGTCCACTGGTGTCTCATTTGTCTCTGGCTGTGTGGCGTAGAAGTCAGCCAATGGTAAGCTGGACACAGGGCTGTCACTAAAGTATCTCCTGAGAATGTCATATATTGCTTCTGGGTGTACAGTCTTGTCGTGACTACTCTTCAGCCCCACCTTAACAATGTTCTTCGCCCGCCCCAAGAGATGACTAAGGACTTCTTCCACCTGATCTGCAGCCAAGCAGTTTTTCTTACGGAGGTACACGTCCATCATATCTATCCATTCTTGGACTGTGTATTTGTCTGTGCCATCTCCTCTATACATTGCCGGCTCTTTGACATCTGTTTTCACCACAATGTTCAGTTTGGACATGTCGAGGGTGGAATGGACAGATTCTAATGGTGGAGGTCTAAGAGGGGATGGAGGGTTTCCGGTGGGGACGAGTGCTTGGTTGGCGAATATACGACTGACCACCGAATTGCTAATCTGGGTCCCTAGCTCTCCTAACAGATTGCGTAACTGACCTAGGGTGTCACTATCAGCAGCATTGGGGGTGGAAGATACAGTATATCTCAAAAGTGAGTACACCCTTTAGATTTTTGCTAATATTCTGTCATATCCTTTCAGGGGATAACACTATCTTAATGAAACTTTGATATAACTTAAAGTAGTCAGTGTGCTGCTTGTATAACAGTATAGATGTATTGTCCATTGAAAATTACTCAGTACACAGCTGTTAATGTCTAAACAGCTGGCAACAAAAGTGAGTACACCCCATAGTGAACATGTCTAAATTGTGCCCAAAGTGTCAATATTTTGTGTGACCACCATTGTTATCTAGCACTGCTTTAACCCTCCTGGGCATGGAATTCACCAGAGCTGCACAGGTTACTTCTGGAATCTTCTTCCACTCCTCCATGACGACATCACAGAGCCCACGGATGTTGGACACCTTGCACTCCTCCACCTGCCTCTTGAGGATGCCCCACATGTGCTCAATTGGGTTTAGGTCTGGAGACATACTTGGCCAGTCCATCACCTTAACCTTCAGCTTCTTCAGCAAGGCCGTTGTCATCTTGGAGGTGTGTTTAGGGTCATTATCATGTTGGAAAACTGCCCTACGGCCCAGTTTCTGAAGAGAGGGGATCATGCTCTGCTGCAGGATGTCACAGTATATATTGGAATTCATGTGTCCCTCAATGAAATGCAGCTCCCCAGTGCCGGCAGCACTCATGCAGCCCCAGACCATGATGCTGCCACCACCATGCTTGACTGTAGGCAAAACACATTTGTCTTGGTACTCCTCACCAGGGTGCCGCCACACACGCCGGACACCATCTGACCCAAACAGGTTTATTTTGGTCTCATCAGACCACAGGACATGGTTCCAGTAACTCATGTTCTTGGATTCATTGTCTTCAGCAAACTGTTTGCGGGCTTTCTTATGCATCGGTTTCAGAAGAGGCTTCTGTCTGGGGCGACGACCATACAAACCGATTTGATGCAGTGTGCGGCGTATGGTCTGGGCACTGACAGGCTGACATCCCACTTCTGCAACCTCTGCAGCAATGCTGGAAGCACTCGCACATCTATTTTTGGAAACCAACCTCTGGATATGACGCTGAGCACGTGGACTCAACTTCTTTGGTCGACCCTGGCGAGGCCTGTTCCGAGTGGAACCTGTCCTGGAAAACCGCTGTATGATCTTAGCCACTGTGCTGCAACTCATTTTCAGGGTGTTGGCAATCTTCTTATAGCCAAGGCCATCTTTGTGAAGCGCAATAATCCTTTTTTTCAGCTGCTCAGAGAGTTCCTTGCCATGAGGTGCCATGTTGTCCAGCATTCAGAGAGAATTGTGCCCAAAACACCAAATTTAACAGCCCTGCTTATCATTTACACCTGAATCCTTGTAACACTAACGAGTCACATGACACCAGGGCGGGAAAACAACATCATTGGGCACAATTAGGACATGTTCACTATGGGGTGTACTCACTTTTGTTGCCAGCTGTTTAGACATTAACAGCTGTGTACTGAGTAATTTTCAAAGGACAATAAATCTATACTGTTATTCAAGCAGCACACTGACTACTTTAAGTTATATCAAAGTTTCAGTAGGATAATGTTATCCCTTGAAAGGATATAACAGAATATTTGCAAAAATCGGACAATTTCCACGGTCTGCAGCGTCACATCGTAGCACGGATAGTACCTTTCACTCCGAGTCAGGAAGGGTAGCTAACATCAGTACGGGTACTACGGCCCAGTACGGCCCAGTTGGCAGGGGAGAAAGCAAAACAAACCAGGCTCACAGGTTCTGGTACGGTACGGTAGTGGAAAAGCGCCATTAGTCTCTCTTTCAAAATTCAATTCCTGCCCTTTCTCTCTCAATTTTACACACACACACACACACACACACACTATCTCCCTCTCCCTCCTTTTTCTCACAGCAGATCCATATCAACCTTTTCACATTTGCAATTACATTTTAGTCATTTAGGAGACGCTATGACCCAGAGTGACTTACTGTACAATAAGTATATTTTTACTTTGTTCCAATCTGGAGGAAAGAGCTCAAATATGGTGATATATTCTTTATCTGTCAAGAGCATAATATACAGCTAAATGATTTGGTTGCCCCCCCGAGCTGTTTCATCCATATACTGTAGATAAGTAAGTAAAGCTTTATTTATGATTGATACAGCACCTTTCATACAAGAAATGCAGCTCAAAGTGCTTTACAACAGGGATAAAAACATAAAGTGAATATAAAAATATATACAAGCATAAAATGAATATAAAAGCAGGGGAAGTAGATAAAATCGGAAAAAAATAAGGTAAAAATAAAATACAATAAAATAAGAGAAACAAATGTAAGAAATAAATAGATAAAACATTTAATAACACAGTCTTAATCCCCCCACACAAGTGAGGTTCTATCCCCTAAACCGAAATGTAGGTTCCACTGCCAAGGCAAGTCTCTTGCCTTGAAAATATTTCAGAGTCCCTTGCCATGATATCGCTCATGGATGAAAAGTGTTGCTGAGTACAATGGTAGTAATGTTAGCCTTGGAATGTTTAGCCTTGGAAAATATGTTGTGTACTGTGGTGTTATTGTTATTGTGTACAGGCCACCGTTGTTACGGCTGGGCCTTCACACACGCCCTCCCCCGCCCCCACAGCTCAAGCACAGCCTACCCTGGACTTCTACTCACTCATCGTCAGTTCTTCCCTAAGGATGGCCTGGCAAGTATTATCTGTTACCAGTCGTGTACTTTGCTCTTGATACTATTTTCGTGATTTGTATTTTTCCCTTATACAAATTCCCTTGTGCTTTTTGGAAGTGCACATACCTGTTGTACTGGCCTACTGTAGAGACTTACCCTATTTCTCTGTTCCTCTACAGCCCACGCCAGCCACTACCCCCAGCCCGCCAGGCTGAAACCCCCGGACCCATCATCCCTGTTTTTCCACCCCCCTTCACTGTAAATAAATACCCTACGGGGCTAACACTGTATTCTGCCTCCGGTGTCGTGTCCTTGAGCCCCCTAACTACCGTTGCTTAACAGAAGAACTGACCATGCAATTGGGCTCAGACGACACGAAGGACCGGGCACCATCTCCCACCCCTGGATCCGGGCCGACGGCTATCCAAGCCCAGGGGAGGGTCCTCGCTGAACACGCTCACCTCCTCCACGAGGCCGCTACCGCGTGCCAGGCCCTGAACACTCGCCTTGCAGCTCAGGAGGCTAACCAGGAGCACCGCGCCACCCAGATGCAGCACCTCCTCACCACGACCCAGGCGCTTACTGTACAGGTGGCTGCGCTCGCAGCTTCTGCCCCCCCCCCCTGCTCTCCCAAATCCTGTCCAGCTACCGGCACCACTAACTGGACAGCCACGGGAGCCCCACCTAGCCAGCCCCCGCCCCTTCGACGGAGCCTTCGCCCAGTTCCGAGGCTTCATCCTACAGTGTGAATTAATTTTTTCACATCAGCCCAGCCAGTTCTGGTCACCGGCAGCCCGTGTGGCGTTCATCACCAACCTCACCACCGGCGACGCCCTGAATTGGGTCCAGGTCATCCTCTGCGCCCGCCCTGACCTGTTCGGTGACTATACTGCCTTTCTCACCGAGTTCAGGAGGGTTTTCGATCACCCCACTGCAGGACAGGAGGTCGGGGCGCGACTGATGACACTCCACCAGGGGAACCGGACAGCTGCGGCCTACTCTACCGAGTTTCGCACCCTGGCAGCCGGAAGCGGGTGGAATGACAGGGCACTGCGATCTGCTTTCCGCCAGGGGCTGAGTGAGGCCATCAAGGACGAACTAGTGGCCCTAGCCATCGATGTCGACGAGCGCTCCCGGGAGCGTCGGAGAGAGAGAGGGCGCCACCAGACCAGCTCGCCACGCCCCCAAGACTCCATCCTCACAGACAACCCCTCCTCTGCACGGGAGTCGACCTACACCCCATCCACTGGTGAGGAGCCTATGCAGCTTGGTCGAACCCGCCTCACCACGGCGGAGAAGGAGAGGAGAAGGGTCCAGGGGCTGTGCCTCTACTGTGGGGAGAAAGGACACCTCTGTGACACCTGCCCGTCCCTACCAAAAGGGTAGGCTCACCCGAAGGGGGAATCCGGGTGAGTCGTGTCTCTCACTCCCCACCAACCACCAGCCCAGCCAGGTTCTCTGTCACCCTCTCCTGGCAGGGTCATAACCTCACTGTCGAGGCCATCATCGATTCGGGGGGGCAGACGAGATTCGGGGGGGCAGACGAGAACTTTATGGATGCCCAGCTGGCCCGCTCAGCTGCCGTTCCCCTCGTTGCTCTAGAAACCCCCCTCGCCATCTCAGCCCTAGATGGACACAACCTGGGGCCTCTCACCCACCGCTCTACACCCCTCTCATTGACCGTCTCCGGGAACCATGTGGAGGAGATTCGGTTTTACATCCTCAAGACCCCCAGTCCCCGCTCATCCTGGGACGACCGTGGCTCGAGCTCCACATCCCCCATGTCAGCTATGGTGAGGGACGCATCCTGAGTTGGAGTACCTCCTGTTACGCCCGGTGCCTCCGTGCCGCCCATACCCCCTCATCGCCTCTGCGACCGCCTCCGGCTTCCCCTGATCTCTCCTCCATCCCAGAGGTCTACCACGACCTAGGAGAGGCCTTCAGTAAGGAGCGTGCTCGCACCCTGCCCCCTCACCGGCCCTACGACTGTGCCGTCGAGCTCCGCCCTGGCAGTAAACACCCAGTCAGTCGTCTCTACAGCCTTGCCCCCCCGGAGAAAGCAGCCATGGACACCTACATCTCCGACTGCCTGGCTGAGGGGCTCATCCGTCCATCACACTCCACGGTGGCAGCGGGGTTTTTCTTCGTAAAGAAGAAGGATGGAACCCTCAGGCCATGCATCGACTACCGTGAGCTCAATGCCATTACCATCCGGAATACCTATCCTCTTCCCCTCATGAGCTCCAACTTTGAGCCCCTCCTTGGGGCCACCATATTTACAAAGCTGGACCTCCGGAACGCCTACCATCTGGTCCGGATTTGTGAGGGCGACGAGTGGAAGACGGCATTCAAAACCCCCCGTGGCCACTATGAGTACCTCGTCATGCCCTTTGGTCTCACTAACGCCCCCTCCGTCTTTCAAGCCCTCATGAACGACGTCCTCAGGGACATGCTGGACATCTTTGTCGTCCTCTACTTAGATGACATCCTGGTGTTCTCCAGGAACCCCAAGGAGCACGTTCAACATGTCCGCCTAGTCCTCCAGCGCCTCCTGGAGAATCGCCTTTTCATTAAGGCTGAGAAGTGCTCTTTCCACGCTCACTGTGGAGTTCCTGGGGCTCATCGTGGAGGGGGGGCTGACTCGCCCTGACCCCAAGAAGACCCGGGCCGTCGTCGAGTGGAGCCAACCTACCACCCGGAAACAGCTGCAGTCCTTCCTCGGCTTCGCCAACTTCTACCGGCGATTCATCCGGGACTTCAGCCGGGTAGCCGCCCCCCTCACTGCCCTCACCTCCCCCCTGCGCCAGTTCACGTGGACACCCGCAGTCAGCGCTGCATTCAGTGGCCTGAAGAGGCTCTTCACCTCGGCGCCGGTCCTAATCAACCCAGACCCCTCTAGGCCCTTCATTGTGGAGGTGGACGCCTCAGACACAGGCGTCGGTGGCGTGCTCTCACAACGGTCGTAGGACCAGACCGTGCACCCCTGCGCCTTCTACTTCCGCCGTTATACCCCCGCCGAGGCCAACTACGACATCGGGAACCGCGAGCTGAAGTCTCGACAGACTCACTCCTGGAAAGGAAGTGTGGGTCACCGATCAAAATGCAACTGGAGTCGTGGTCAGCAGCCACCCTACTCCGCGGTCGTACATCGTGGATGGACCTCATGGGACAGTACGGCGAAACCGGCGCCATCTCATCCCCATGGAGCCCTCACCGGCGCAGAGTGGCGGTGGTGCTACTGAACAACCTCTGGGATGTGTCCCAAAGCAGAGTTCGGCAGAACCAAGGGACCAGAATGTCCCAGAACCACCAGCTACTCCTAGAACCAGGTCTGGGAGAGTTGTGGTGAAACCAACTAGGTTGGACTTGTAAAAAAAAAAAAAAGAGAGAGACATTTCTAAAGAGAATGGAGATGTTGAAAAAAAAAGGTTATGTTTAGGAGAAGAGATGTGTTCATGCTCTTTTTATGTTCATATAGGGTTGTTAGTAGAATTGTTTATTTGATCAGGTTCAGATCAGACCTTTTAGTTATAGAGGCAGAATAATCCTCTAAGATCTGATGAATCAATGGCAGTCTACCCATTGATTCTAGAAAGAGAGATGTGGTGTTATTGTTATTGACAATATTGTGTACAGGCCACCGTAGTGACATCAGGTCAGGTTGCCTAGGTTACGACGAGACAACAACAGACCGGTATTGTAGAGCTTACAGAGCGAGTTAAAATAAAGACACTTACATTTAAATACAGAAGGACTCACGTGTATGTTTAATAGAATAACACGACATGTACAGTTCATTATGTGTCCGCTATACAGTACATCAAGGTTAATTTCGATATTAGAAGAATTATAAGCCCTTAAAAACACATATAATACATTTACATCATTCAATGTTTTTCCCAGGTATAGTTACAATTTGAGGTTCCTTTATTTAGTATTTCTAAATGGGTCATTCTTTTAATAGGGTGCCATTTGGACTTCATAACTTCTGAAAAATAAATTGTTGATTTACCTATGTTTACCTATACTAAAAAATGTAAATTAAAATGAATGTTCTATTATATAAAGGACATATCTAACTTGCTGAAAAACATAGTGGTCGAGCTCAGGTATTTTATTGAGAATACACTCTGTTAGTTGAATCAGGGTGGACATTTTGAGTTAAAGTTAGCCTTTAGCCTGCCTTTGTTAGCATAATGCCTAGCATGACCATGAATACTTGATGAGGAATCTAATTTGAACTAAACACTTTTTTTGAAATTAATAAATTTGATTGATCTCCTCAATATTTAGGCCTAACAGGGTGGACACGTTATGTTCAACCACATTAAACTCACTTGATAAAAACATCAAAATCAGATGGTAAAAGAGGTATAAAATCACACAGCTTACCACATTTGATTTCCCTCCACTGATGTGATGTCACCTCATGAGAGGTTTTGTTTTTTAAAGGGACATTAACACAGCTCAACAGGGTGGACAGTGACCCCAGGAACAAACATACCAAATGTTTTGTACCAAATTATTTTTGGGGGGATAAAAACTATATTTGATTCAATAGATATTGCTCAGAAAAATGTAATAATAATAACATATTTGGAAATGTATGTTTTTATTAGTTATTTTTTAGATTGAAGTTGAATGAACAACACCGGGGACATGGCAAAATCCCATTTACATCTTTAACCAAAGCTTTTAAATGTAAAAAACAAACCAAAAAAACTTAGAAGCCCATATCATTGTATTCATAATAAATAACAATTGACTATACATGAAAAAACTAATGAAATTAGTATTTGTCCAAATGTAGACAAAATACAACATGATTTGTACTGGGGACGGAAAAGGCACCCTATAAAAAAATTACCCAAATGCTTAATTAAGTTTAACGTGGGCGCTTTTATTTGGAAAAAAATCTTAATGTATATAAATTTGCATGGAAGTAGGTGGGCGGAGTTCCACTATTGGAGCTCAGAGAATATACAGATTTCTCCTATAACCAAGTCATACATTTTCCCGCAGTCGATCTGTCTTTAAAAGTTTTTTCGGATTTATGCCAATGTATATATTGCTATAGGTCATGCATCTTGTAGAAGCCGAATTAGTTGTAGTTTAAGAGGCTTTAGACCTAAATGCGTGTTGAACCGTTGGCTACAAGCTGCGCTCTGAAGCGAGTTTGGAGAGACGCGCGGAGCCCTGATTTGAGCGCCACGAATGGGAAGCGTTGCCAACCCGCTGAAGTTGTTTTTCAGTCGACGGGGAGGGAAACCCTAGACATAGTCGAGTATTTGTAGAAATCAGCTCCTTGTTTCACTATGGAATAGTTAATGAAAAGGGATGAACGCCCCAGAGTGACTGAGCCGCACAACCGAGGGAGAGGGTCGAGGACCTTTCGCCGCCGGGACCGGTAAGCACGTCGCCCGAATATGAAGGCAAAGAGTAGAGACCAAAGCTTGGCTGATTCCAGGGAACTAGATGGCTCCTACGATCCACTCACAGGTAAGTAAATATAAATGACTTTCACATATTTGTATATAATAGATCAATAGACGTGTCATCTTGTGTTATGCGTTTGCTGACCTGGCATTAGTCTATTATCATAAGATAGTCAATCAATGCGTAATCTCATAATTACGTTGGGCGCAGCGTCCAGGCATATGGAAGCATATAGTAGACTTAATTCAAATGCTAATGCAATATGAGATTGCAATTGCATGTTCCACTTTTGCATGCATTCTTTCAGACAATATTCAAATTCAAATGCAATTCTAATGATTTGCATTTTCATTTTCATGTACCTGATGTGCACATTCGCTGTCAATATTAAAATGATAATGCAAAGCCATTTGACATTTAATTTCCAAAGTCATGCGCTGCTTTGTAGCTGACAAAATTCAAAAGTTCATTCTAATGTGAAAATGACTATGCAGTCCCAAAATAGCATATTCATTTGCCACTTTTGCCTGCGTTATTTGAGTCAATATTCAAATTGTAATGCAATAATGTGATACGCAATTGCATTTACATGTTCTAGGAAACACATCCGCTTTACAGCTGACAAAATTCAAACTCTCTATGCAATTCATCAGAGCAATTGCGAGTCATCTCCCTGTCATCAGAATGATCACGCCCCTTTTTGGGTGATAGAAGTGTAGAAGTTTGACTGGCGGTCAATGGGAATTTCTGGTCTTCGCTACTTTAATCCGATAAAATAAGAAAACCGTAGTGCTTTTTAGATATTAGGAGCCCAAATCCGATGGCCAGTTAGGCAAACTATTATATAGTGTTGTTGCCGATCAATGATCGACGTCGTTATATAGAGAAAATTAATGAAATAGGGGTTGATTAATCAGATCAGTCATACGTCATCTCCCTGTCATCAGGGATTTGTAGTTCTTCATTTGATTTGCCGTGTAAATCCCCAGACTGCCCAAATCCGATGGCCAGTCAGGCAAACAAGTATATAGTGTCGTTGTCGATCAATGATCGACGTCGTTGTATGGAGAACAATTATGAAATAGGCAATGAATGTGTGTCCTTTCAGTCTGCCTCCATCCATGTGGATGAACCACCCGACCCAAAGGCCTGAGGTGTTGTAGGAGGTATGAATATGATTTAGGGGGTATTTAGTATAACAGGCTAATGGGTTTATTGTGAGTTTACTTTGATTGTTTGTTTATTGCCTAGATCACCGTATTGAGAAGTCATATGGTAATGGGGGGTGATATTGCAAGGTAATTTAAGCACCTTGCATGGCGGTAGTGGAGAGAGAGGGGAGCGATGTATTTTTGTTGACCGCATTATACGCATATTCTATACGCATAGTTTGTTATTTTTCTGGTTTTGATCGCTTATGGATTCTTTTTGTACGTCGCCAAATTTGATTGTTCTATTCAATAAATGCTCTAAAACGTACTTTTCATCTCAGCGGATTGTTTGGCGCGTCATACAATTACCAGCCCAGACCCTGCTTGCGTCTCTCAGCTACTTTTTACTTTTGGCTCTATCTATCTATCTATCTCGCTACAGGTGTCATATAACCCTAACCCATATCCTGTCATATAAAAGTAGGCTACCTTATTGAATCTCCAGGTAATGTATTTCTGACATCCATCACTTTTGCAAGATACTTTATTTTTCTGTTTTGGTAGTCTGTCCAATGTGACAATTGCCCTCCTCCACCGGCCCTAGTTTTGGATCTAGCTTGCTGTTCATTATTTTCATGATAAAACGTCATAACATCTTCATATACAGGATAAATACTGATTAACAGTTGGCTACTTTGGCAAATGCCCATTGAACAGATTTATTTATTGTCCTATCTTAAGAAAACTAATGTAACACTCTCATCTGGGGATTTACACGGCAAATCAACTGAAGAACTACAAATGCCTGATGACAGGGAGATGACGTATGACTGCTCTGATGAATCAACCCCTATTTCATTAATTTTCTCTATATAACGACGTCGATCATTGATCGGCAATGACACTATATAATAGTTTGCCTAACTGGCCATCGGATTTGTGCTCCTAATATCTAAAAAGCACTACGGTTTTCTTATTTTATCGGATTAAAGTAGCAAAGACCAGAAATTCCCATTGACCGCCAGTCAAACTTCTACTCTTCTATCACCCAAAAAGGGGCGTGGACATTACGG
Source organism: Nansenia antarctica (assembly GCF_963989245.1). Classification (NCBI taxonomy): domain Eukaryota; kingdom Metazoa; phylum Chordata; class Actinopteri; order Argentiniformes; family Microstomatidae; genus Nansenia; species Nansenia antarctica. The sequence continues at coordinate 32,416,072 of NC_137675.1, read as the reverse complement.
GAGGGGAAAGTACCCGGATGCGTTGCTCTGATGAATTCTCATGTTCTACCGGCCTGTCAGTCATTCTCTGGGGGCAGGACAATGTTTAACGCGCCGACCGGAAATAGCGGCAATTCCCCCTATCACCAGAATGATCACGCCCCTTTTTGGGTGATAGAAGTGTAGAAGTTTGACTGGCGGTCAATGGAAATGTCTGGTCTTTGCTACTTTAATCCGATAAAATAAGAAAACCGTAGTGCTTTTTAGATAGGATTAGATTAGGAGCCCAAATCCGATGGCCAGTTAGGCAAACTATTATATAGTGTCGTTGCCGATCAATGATCGACGTCGTTACATAGAGAAAATTAATGAAATAGGGGTTGATTCATCAGAGCAGTCATACGTCATCTCCCTGTCATCAGGGATTTGTAGTTCTTCATTTGATTTGCCGTGTAAATCCCCAGACAAGAGTGTTACATTAGTTTTCTTAAGATAGGATAATGAATAAATCTGTTCAATGGGCATTTGCCTACTGTTAATCAGTGCCTACTAGTGTTAATCAGTATTTTGCCTGTATGGTGTATATGAAGATGTTATAGCTAGCTAGCTACAATTTATCATGAAAATAATGAACAGCAAGCTAGATCCAAAACTAGGGCCAGTGGAGGAGGGCAAGTGTCACATTGGACAGACTACCAAAACAGAAAAATAAAGTAGCCTATCTTAACGACAGCAAAAGTGATGGATGTCAGAAATAGCCTACATTACCTGGAGATTCAATAAGGTACTTTTATATGAGGATATGGGTTAGGGTTATATGACACCTGTAGCGAGATAGATAGATAGATAGATAGAGCCAAAAGTAAAAAGTCACTGAGAGACACAAGCAGGGTCTGGGCTGGTAATTGTATGACGCGCCAAACAATCCGCTGAGATGAAAAGTACGTTTTAGAGCATTTATTGAATAGAACAATCAAACTTGGCGACGTACAAAATAACCATAAGCGATCAAAACCCGAAAAATAACAAACAATGTGTAGCCTATAGAATATTATGCGTATAATGCGGTCAACAAAAATACATCGCTCCCCTCTCTCTACTACCGCCATGCAAGGTGCGCAGGTGCTTAAATTACCTTGCAATATCACCCCCCATAACCATATGACTTCTCAATACGGTGATCAAGGCAATAAACACACAATCAAAGTAAACTCACAATAAACATTGATCAACATTGATAAACATTGATCAACATTGATAAACAAACAATCAAAGTAAACTCACAATAAACACTCATTGATCGGCAACGACACTATATAATTGTTTGCCTGACTGGCCATCGGATTTGAGATCCTAATATCTAAAAAGCGATACAGTTTTCTTATTTTATCGGATTAAAGTAGCAAATACCACAAATTTCCATTGACTGCCAGTCAAACTTCTACACTTCTATCACCCAACAGGGGACGTGATCGTTCTGATGACAGGGAGATTACGTATAACTGCTCTGGAGACAGACTGAAAGGACACACATTGCCTATTTCATTACTTTTCTCCATATAACGACGTCGATCATTGATCGGAAACCACACTATATAATAGTTTGCCTAACTGGCCATCGGATTTGGGCATCTAATATCTAAAAAGCAATACATACCGTTGTCTTATTTTATCGGATTAAAGTAGCAAAGACCAGACATTTCCATTGACCGCCAGTCAAACTTCTACACTTCTATCACCCAAAAAGGGGCGTGATCATTCTGGTGATAGGGGGAATTGCCGCTATTTCCGGTCGGCGCGTTAAACATTGTCCTTAGGGCTGGGTTCAAAAAATAGATTTCCCGATTCTGAATCGATCTTCATTGAATGAGCGATTATCGGTTCATAAATCCCGAGATCGATCTTTTAGTCAGGTTCACTATGTTTCAATTTAAACTTTCGTGGGATTTTTTGGGGGATTTGCTAATCTATACATTTTTGGAAAGGGCATTGTATGAGGAATCAGAAAATATATGTTTCCATTTGCACAGATGTCTGAAAGGCGGCCATCTTGGCATTTACAAAATGGTCGCCATAATACACACGTTTTGTAATATCTTGGCTTCTAAATAAGCTAGAACATTGATTTTAACTGCTAAACCTACATTTTCAGGGTCAATGAATCCAATGGTTGGAGTTACAAAGCAATTTTTTGTATTCTTCTTCTTAAAAAAAAAAAGTATATGGGCACAGGCAGCCATTGCTCTGCAGGATCCATAGGCTAATTGGATCCCCTGCAAAATTGGTACTCCAAACATGAGGATGGCATGCTTAAACCAACAACCACAGACGTCCTCCCAGCCCCAAAGTCCATCATTGAGATGGTACAATGCAAATGCAAAACTGACTGTTCTTCTGGCAGATGTTCATGCAGAGCTAAGAACTTAGCCTGTACCGACATGTGCAGCAGCCAGTGCCAGAACGATGACGATTCCCAAGCTGTGACGCACGAAAGTGATGATGATGAACTAATCTAACAGCCCAGCTCACATTGGCAAGCATTGGACTCGCCATTCACATATCACATCACACATAGCATAAACGCTTATACATAGTCAAGAGACACAACACGCCTGTCATTACACATACAGTAAATACACATCCCACAAACAGAACAACCAGCACACCATACACTCCCCACATTCCTCCCATTCATTTATTTTGTTTCATTCCCTATTTTTAGCATTAAATATGATATACGGAGCTTATTCTCCATGCCGCACCCGCCTTGAAGTCCTGCCTGAGAGCGTTCCTCACTTCCTGTTTGCGCCAACTCAAGATCCCCAAAATCTGGCGAAGAGCCCTAGTTGTTGCGATCCCTAAACCGAATAAGCCTGAAGGGGACCCTAAGAGTTACCGTCCCATCTCTCTGTTATGCATCCCCTTCAAGATCCTCGAGACGGGGCCGTCTTTATAGACCTGACGGCTGCCTACGATACCGTATGGCATCGCGGCCTCACCTGCAAGCTGCTCCGCCTGCTGCCGGACAGGCACATGGTCAGAATGATCATGGAGCTCATCCGTAACCGCAGCTTTACCCTTACCACCGGTTGCGGACAGCTAAGCAGGCTTCGACGCCTTAAGAACGGCGTCCCTCAGGGATCGGTCCTGGCCCCCCTCCTCTATAATATCTACACCTATGACCTGCCCAACACACTCTCGCGGAAGTACGCCTACGCAGACGACCTCGCAGTGGTGTACTCTGCTGGAAATTGGCAGTCTGTGGAGGGGATTCTGAGCCAGGACATGCAGACACTAGTGGCATACTTCCGGAAATGGAGATTGAAGCTTAGCAAGGCAAAGACGGTGTCGGCTGCCTTCCACCTTAACAACAGGGAGGCTAAATGTGAGCTTAGAGTATACCTAGATGGAACTCCCCTGCCATGTTCCGCTGAGCCAATCTATCTCGGCGTGACATTGGACAGGACGCTCATGTTTCGCCGGCACCTCGAGTCACTGCGCAAGAAGTTAACAGCTTGTGTGGCGTTGATGAGGCGACTGGATGGCTCAGGCTGGGGCGCCGGCGCAAAGACCTTGCACACGGCAGCCCTAGCCCTCCTTTATTCAACTAGTGAATACTGCGCCCCAGTATGGTGTCGCAGTGCCCACACCCGCCTCATCGACTCGCCTATAAACGAAGCCTTGCGGTTTGTGACAGGATGCCTGCGTCCTACCCCCGTGGACAACCTTCCCACCCTAGCAGGCATCCAGCCCGCAGGCCTCCGCCGCATGGGAGCCACAGCACGTCTCGCCTGCCGGGCCGTGGAGCTTAATAACCATCTGCTCCACGATAGGCTCACTATAACAGCGGAGCCCTCCTGGCGTCTCAAGTCGAGACACCCATTTGTGCCTGCCGCACAGGATCTCAGGCAGCAATGCAGAGATCTTAACATGAGTGCGGCAGGATGGGCGGATTATATGTGGCGCGCGGAGTGGGAGGCAAACACCTCCAAACTCCGCGACCATATCCCAGTCGCCGGCCCTGAGCCCCTCGGGATGGACTTGCCAAGGCTATCCTGGGTGAGGCTCAATCGTCTCCGGACCGGCATCGGGCGTTTCCGCTCATCAATGCACAGATGGGGCTTGGCCCCAAATGCGTCGTGCGAGTGTGGCGCAGAGGACCAAACCGCAGACCATGTTATCCTGGATTGCCTGGTGTACCACCCACCCAACGGGATGCATGTTCTGTCGGTACTAGATGACGAGACGATGACGTGGCTTCTGGAGGGGTGTCCAGAAATATAGCCCGGGTGAGCCCCTTAACCAGGTCTCGGGGTGGTAAAAGGGTAGCCCCTCGGCCCCGAGCATGGTGGAGTGGAGAGGAAAACAACTACCCATACGCCGAAAGAAGATCATTAAATATGCCATTAGGCTAAAGATTTACCTGCCTCTGTATTGCCTTACTGGTTGCTGGCTGTTGCCATAACATCCAAAAATGTATAGATTAGCAAATCCCCCCAAAAAGCCAACAAAAGTTTAAATCATAACATCGAGACTATCTAATGCAGGAGGTTGTCGTGATCATACTGTGGTCTGTGGACTCACGTATGGAAGTAATAGAAAAACGACAATTTCTTAAAGTATAAGTTACACATTTTTATGTGATTATATAAAATAAAAAAAAATAAAAAAATTGCTTTGTAACTACAACCATTGGATTCCTTGACCCTGAAAATGTAGGTTTAGCAGTTAAAATGTTCTAGCTTATTTAGAAGCCAAGATATTACAAAACGTGTGTATTATGGCGGCCATTTCTTAAATGCCAAGATGGCCGCCTTTCAGACATCTGTGCAAATGGAAACATATATTTTCTGATTCCTCATACAATGCCCTTTCCAAAAATGTATAGATTAGCAAATCCCCCAAAAATTCCCACGAAATTATATAACAAACCTGACTATTTCATGCATTTTCCTGCTTGCAGCTTCAACCCGCAATGAGATCTCGTGGCCAGATCTCGCGCTACAAGAATTTATCATATCTCACGCAATGAGATGTCTCAACACTGGAAAATCTAAAAACATGGCGATGGCAGGGACACTCAAGTCACCACCAGGCTTAAAGGCAGATGTCTGGGTGCATTTTGGATTTAAAAAATATGACTATAGAGATGAGCTGGACAAAAGCAAAGCCATATGTAAGCTGTGCGCAGTGGAGGTTAAATTTAGTGGAAACACCACAAATCTACGGAACCACTTATTGAGGCATCACCCTGACGTGAAACATGGAAAAGCGGATCCGAAACAAGCCTCGCTGATAAAGACGTTTGGTTGCAAATTGCAATCAAATTCTCCCCGTGCCCAACAAATTACAGAGGCTGTAGCAAATTTTAATTTCAAGGATATACGCCCGTACAGCGTTGTCGAAAATGCTGGCTTTCGAAGCCTCGTCAGTGTATTAGAACCACGCTACGTGTTACCGACACGCAAACAGTTAAGTGAAGTGATGGTCCCAGACATGTACGCGCAGGTGAAACGTGACATCGCAACTTCACTTCAGCCAGCAGAGAGAGTTGCCATAACGTGTGACAGCTGGACATCCAGAGCAATGGACTCGTACCTAATAATAATAATAAATATTATATATATATTGTCGTACCTGACAATCACTTGCCACTATATCAATGATGACTGGAGTCTCACGTCTCGTGTTCTTCAGACTAGGGCAGTTGAAACCAGCCACACTGCAAGTAATCTAGCTGACCTGTTGTCCGAGGCGATACAAGATTGGGAGCTTACAAACAAAGATCCAGTCATCATAACGGACAATGCTGCAAATATGGTCCGCGCTGTGCATTTGATGGAGCGATTGCACATTGGCTGTTTTGCGCACACGCTCAATTTAGCTTCACAAGCAGCTCTCAAAATCCCAGCTGTCGCGCGCTTGCTTGGCCGCGTGAGGCGTATCGTGTCATTTTCCATCGCAGTACTACGGCAAACCACACGCTCAAAGAGAAACAACGGATGCTGGAGCTGCCTGCTCATAAGCTTGTGATTGACGTGGTGACCCGGTGGAACAGCGCTCTGGAGATGCTGGAACGCTTCCTGGAGCAGCAACCAGCCATCTCAGCAACTCTGCTGTCACCTGAAGTGTGCAGGAACGAAAGCGCTCTCTGCACTCTGACAGAGGCTGACATAACGGTAGCAGAAGATGTGGTGAAAGCTCTTGGGCCGATGAAGGCAGCCACACTGGTGATGTCTGAAGAGAACTCCCCAACTGTCTCCGTTATTGCGCCTCTCCAGGCACAGCTACTGGAGAAGATGAGCAGTGACCCCCACGACTCCACAGTGATTAAGGACCTCAAGACTGCTATATACAACAACTTCAATTCAAGGTATGCTCAGGCCTACTTAACGTCACTGTGTGTGTGTGTGTGTGTGTGTGTGTGTGTGTGTGTGTGTGTGTGTGTGTGTGTGTGTGTGTGTGGTAACCTTGAGTTATGAAACGAATACAGTGGGTCTCTAAAAGGCTACTTAATTTGTAACCCCTGTGTTAAGTTATTAGAATTTTACATGCTAAAATATTAGGAGTTGTATTAAGAAAATACATGGTGTGCGTGAGTCAGTCAGTCTGTGCATGCATGTAACTGTATGCATGCATGTGTAATGTAATGTAATGAAATGTGTTTTAAGTTAAAACAAATTAAATCTCTTTTAAGATATGCAGCCCTGAAGGACAAGCTGTATGTAACATCAGCATTAGATCCTCGCTTCAAGGCCCTGCCCTTCTTATCTGATGAGGTCCGAGACGACACATTCGATAGACTGATGACTGAAGCTGCTGGTCTGGAGCAAGCAGAGGCATCTAATGTAAGTTGACATATAGAAATAACTTATTGTTACTGTATACTACAGTATTTTAATAATCATTAATCAATTATTAATCAATTATGTTTATTCCTGAATATTTTCATCTTTCCAACAGAATCTGGAATCTGATGGTGATGGAGCTGAGGATGAGGAGGCTGTGCAGCAGGAAGACAACACCCTTGGTCCTCCTGTTGAAGTGGCTTATGCCCCTTCTCCATCAAAGAGGTCAAAGGAATCCTCTGCACTGATGTCTCTCCTTGGACCAGCCTACACCCCAAAAGCCATAGGACCACAGAAATCTCTGGCTGAGAAGGCAAAGGAAGAAGTGAAAAGATACAGGGAAGTAAAACCTGTTCCACTCTCTGAAAACCCCCTGGCCTGGTGGAAGGTGCATGCAGGGGAGTATCCCCTTTTGGCACGCCAAGCAAAGCGGTCTCTGTGTGTCCCCGGGACCAGTGTCGCTTCTGAGAGAGTTTTCTCAACCGCTGGTGATATCGTTACTGCACAGAGAAGCTGCCTCACTCCGCAACATGTAGATCAGCTCCTTTTTTTGCAGAAGAATCTTTCAATCTCCAAAAAGTGAGAAAGCAGAAATGAAGGGCTTTAGTTTCATGGACATTATGGTTTACAATGTGTTTTTTTGTTCCCCAAAATACCCTCATCTATTGCACTATTTTCGTTTGAGTTTTGCACATTTTTATTTTGTATATATAAACCCCTCAAAAAAAGTTCGGAAACGCTTTTTTTGTTGATTATTCCTCCCCTTTAATAATACCAATTGGTATTGTATTTTATATCGTTGGAAAGCCTGATTAGTCACCTTTACAACGAGGTACAACTTGTAAGGATCATGCATTCGTGGAATGAGCAACACAGCTAAACGTGTGGGTAGCGGCCCAAAAATATTTGACAAAATCCCCTATATTCTTCTGTTGGTATTCATTCTCGTTTTGAGTTGCTTGGTGGATTGGATGATTGCACTCTCCCACAGTAATAAGGAAAAAACAACACATATTGGCCATGTTTACACTTTATTAATTTTACATTGGGGGGACCTCAGTAGTGTGTGGAAGATCCATACGCAGTCACAACAGCTTGGCACCTCCTCCTCATGCTGGTCACCAGCCTGGTCACACACTGCTGTGGGACGGCATCCCATTCCTCAACTAGGATTTGCCACAAGTCAGCCAACATGGTTGCGTTGGTCACTCTGGCGCGTACAGCACGCCCAAGCTGATCCCACAAGTGGTCAATTGGGTTGAGGTCTGGACTCACGGCAGGCCATTCCACCCTCTCCACTCCCAAATACTGGAGGTGCTCTGTGATGATCCTGGCTCTGTGGGGGCGAGCGTTGTCATCATGGAGGATGGAGTTAGGTCCCAGATTCTGGAGATATGGGATCGCCACTGGCCCCAGAATAGCATTCCTGTCAATTAGGTGCCATTCAGGTGTCAGTCACACACCTGTGACTGACATACACCTGCCAGCACTTGAAGCTCAAAACGAGAGTGAATACCAACAGAAGAATATTGCAGGGGATTTTGGCAAATGTTTTTGGGCCGCTACCCACACGTTCAGCTGTGTTACTCATTCCATGAATGTATGATCCTTACAAGTTGTACCTCATTATAAAGGTGACCAATCAGGCTTTCCAACGATATAAAATACAATACCAATTGGTATTATTAAAGGGGAGGAATAATCAACAAGAAAAGCGTTTCCGAACTTGTTTTGAGGGGTTTATATTATGCAAGCTATTTGAGACAGTCCTGAGGGATATGTGATGTCTTGTTTACCGGTAGGCTATGTTTGTTGCTCCTTTATTTACATCGGCTGCAGTAAAGCACGTTAAAAAGCACTTTTTGTAGTGTCTGATTTAGCAAAATGTTGGTCAACGATGTTCATTTATGTTCCAATAAAAAGTACATTCATGTAACTGCTTTGGAGTCAATTCTTAATGTAAACATTGACATGTTTAACAATGCTACATGTTATAGGGTTCCTTGAACCATTTATAGCATTAGTTCTGAGAATCTCTTTCATATTCAAGCAAAATTTATATTGTAACTAAATCGAATCGGAATCGAATCGAATCGTGAATCGAATCGAATCGGGAGCTGTGAATCGGAATCGAATCGTTTTGGGAAATCAGTGGCGATACCCAGCCCTAATTGTCCTGCCCCCAGAGAATGACTGACAGGCCGGTAGAACATAAGAATTGCATAGAGAGTTTGAATTTTGTCAGCTGTAAAGCGGATGTGTTTCCTAGAACATGTAAATGCAATTGCTAATCACATTATTGCATTACAATTTGAATATTGACTCAAATAACGCAGGCAAAAGTGGCAAATGAATATGCTATTTTGGGATTGCATAGTCATTTTCACATTAGAATGAACTTTTGAATTTTGTCAGCTACAAAGCAATGACTTTGAAAATTACATGTCAAATGGCTTTGCATTATCATTTTAATATTGACAGTGAATGTGCACATCAGGTACATGAAACTTAAAATGCAAATTATTAGAATTGCATTTGAATTTGAATATTGTCTGAAAGAATGCATGCAAAAGTGTGAAAAAAAAGTGTGAAAAAATTAATTTAAATTAAATTAAAGTGGAACATGCAATTGCAATCTCATATTGCATTAGCATTTGAATGAAGTCTACTATATGCTTCCATACTGGCAACGCTTTTAAATCGGAAATTGAGAGTTTTTACGCACGATCATTGGATATAATCAACTATGATCAAATTCTCTTCTCACTCCTGTAGGCTATAATAACAGAGCGTCATTGAATGACTAACAACACAAGGTTAACCCTCCCGAACCGTTAAATTGAGTTTCAGTATTGGGGCGAGATCAGTTGAATGGAGACGTGGATATGTGCATTGCCCTGCATAGTCTTCAACTCCGCCCGCCCGGTCAGGTCACCATACTTGGGGCGCCTCGGAACAACGACGCGGTGAATGTGGCATCTGTAAGGGAGATTTTAGTGTGAGCAAACAAAGTGAGGAAATGAAGGCATCTAAGAAGACTGGGACAGTGCTTGTCCATATTATTATGGACATTTGTCACAACGCTGATGTCTAATGTCGGCCTTGGTCTATTTGCAATAACATTTTGATTCGCTTCGTTTATGTTTCTAACGTTCGATTCTAGTGTTTTCCCCAGACTGTAAAGATAAAAGCCTTGTTTGAGATTAGCTGGCAGCAGTACTGGGTTGAGATAAGCTGGCAGCACTACTGGGTTGTCAAGTGAAGTGACTTAATGTTTCTATTAGACGTCTGCCCTGATAACTCAGGTTTTTGTTTTCAAACAGTTTGTCAAATGTCTCCTAAAATCCAAATAAGTCTTCCATAAATAGCACTCACACCTCCCATAAACAGCACTCTATAGTGTATACAGTAGATGTCATGCGAAAGGTCAAAGGCTCTGATTTGGGGTGGACTCGATGGATGGATGGATGGATCTATAAATAATTGTTTGTTTAGAAAATAACAGGACAAACATCCTTGGTTTACTATCAATGCAGTGCAGTGTGTCCTTGATAGTTTAAGCGCAAACCTCATTGCACCACCAATTTGCTTGGGTTCTGCTTTAATTTGGCTGCACCTTTGCAGTAATGAATCTCCCCTGCTGTTTACCAGTTACACATATTGCATACAGCATAGGCTATGCATCCCAAATTCGTCCTGAAGTTGGAGGAACCATATTTCCAAAACCTACTCCTTTAATAAATATTTGCCTGCTTAGAATGTGCTTGTTAAATGTCCTACTGGCATCAAAGTGAACTGTGGTTGATGGGATGTGAGTGCAGCCAGGCAGCCATGTCTGCTCTCTGCCACTCGGCTTGAAACACTTCTGCTGCTAACTGAAGGATCTTCTTGTTGATAATGATGTTAAGAATCAATCTATAGAGGATAGTCGTGATCTTAAATGCGTTGTGTCATCTCTGGATAGATCAGGTGTGCAGCAAACACCAAGTGACAAGGATATTAAAAACACGGGTGGTAATGATCACTCAGATTTATTAAACAGAAGGAACTGCATACGGAATGAACGTCTTCTGGCATCTGAGATCAGCATTAGACTATCACACAACGGCCAAGGATGGTTTAAATACTCATTGTGTCACAGTTGTTACATGGTAATAATCAGCACATCAGCCAGCCCTGGCGCCTCAGCTCACGCAAGACACCCAAGGTCGCTGCCCCTGGGAGTCAGATAAGGTCTGCTGAACGCCAGCCAGACTGCCAGGTGCAGAGGCCATCTTCTCTAAACATGACAGACAACGGGGTAGTGGTGGTCTAGTGGATAGTGAGTTGGACTTGTGATCGGAAGGTTGTGAGTTCAAATCCCGCCTGAAGCCACACCACTACTAGTGTGCCCTTGGGTAAGGCACTTAGCCCTCAGTTACTCCAGGGGGAATGTCCCTGTAATTCGTAATTGTAAGTCGCTTTGGATAAAAGCGTCTGCTAAATGGCAAAATTAATTAATTAATTTAATTAATTAATTACAACAGCAGACCAGTGTGATCCTGTACTGACACACAGGTTATATTGTAAGAAATACCACTAGATCTAACATATCTAAACACATAATAACAAAACAAACAGGACAGATTCGACCCACTATTTTACACACTAACTAGATCTACTCAGACAGTCTAAACATCGTATTCGGCAAACGCAGCAACATACTTGGGTTAACTAATCTCTAGCCCTTGTCATCGTTGCAAGTGGGATATATAGTAGGTTTATATTAGGGCCGTAACCAACAGTTCTAGCGTAAGGAGTACAGCAATTTAGCTGCTTGCGATGTTGTGAAGTGGTGCTGTGTAGGCCTAAGTCTGTGTGATTGTACGTTTCCCTGTGCGTGTGTACGTGTGTGTGTGTGTGTGTGTGTGTGTGTTTCCTTTCAGTTACATCATAAAGACTCTGAATATAACCATCAGTTCTAGTCAGATGATTTGGAGGTCATGGTTCTCTCGTCCTCTGGCTGGGTGTTGGGATATGAAGGGTTAACACTGTTCATAAGTGTCTGTTATCTCAATAGACTGCACAAACGCTCACAATACAGAACCATGTCAAGTATTAATCTATTCTTGTATGTATGCAGCCAAGGATGTGTTCAAGAGCCAAAAACAAAACCAGTTTAGTAACAGTTAAAAATGATGACAATAGAGAACAGAACAAACCTAGTCCTTTGACATCATTGGCTTTCTGTAAGTAACAGTGAGTAAGTAAGTAAGTAACCAGTAACAGCTGTCCTGTTCTAAAGCTGTTGAAAAGATAATTTCATTTATTCATGTGTTCATATGGATTATATTCAGTAGATGGGAGTTTTTGTTGACACATTTGACACATTTACAGTACACTACACTAGGGCTGGCCCGAACAATTTGAATTTTCGGGTGTTCATTCAATTGATTCAAGTTGATGTTCAAATCTCAATTCAGTACTTTATTTTTTTATTAACAAAACAATTTGCTACACAACACAGTGTTTCCTCCAGGATTTTTCACATTAGTGATGGGGTGTTCAGTTTTTTCCGCATGCACGCGCATGAAACGCACACTGGCGCTCAAAACAAAGACGTAATTTCACCAAAAACTAGAGGGTGGAAACATTTTTTAAAAAAGAAAAAAAGATCAAATACCAAGATATCCTGAGGCTACAGCTGCAGCAGAACATGCGGAACACGCATACAGCACTGAACATATACATGCGACTGACAGATACGCCCAAGACACACACACACACACACACACACACACACACACACGCACAGAAAGATCATCAGCTCATCGAATATGAAGTACATGAGAGATAATCAGCTCATCGAATATGAAGTACACAAGAGTAGAGTACACATGGAACCGGGAACACGCATACAGCACTGAACAACATCCGTAGAATATAAACTTGTGACTGACAGTCACATACATACATACACACACACACACACACACACACACACACACACACACACACACACACACACACAATGAAAGATCATCAGCTCATCAATACGAAGTAGGCCTACATTTTTAAACCTAAGCAGTGGACTCATCTCTTTGCATTCTGAGTAAGTAAGACTACTTCTACTTAACCTGGACTACTTATAGTGGATACCTGTGTTGTTTATGAAGTTTAATAGTTTAACATTGTAAGTTGTTTAGTAAGTGATAGTGTTGTAACTGTCTATTTTAAAAGACAAAGCCTGGCACTCTAGTGAAACCAGTAGCCCCAGTAGCCCCCCTGAGCCAAGTAGGTGCTAATCTGCAAGTAGGAGGAGCCTCTGTCCTGTATATCTGGAAGAGACCAGGGGACATTTGGCTCATACATGCGACTAGGGAGAACACCTGTCAGTCGTTCGCATTAGTGGTCGTTAGTGGGAGGGGCTACAAGCCTGCTAGTTGTTAGCAATTACTGAGTCTCCATTAATATCTGGCCTGTCTGAGAGCGACAGCCTCTGCGACAGCCTCCTGACACTAAGACTCTTGACAACAAGACGGGAGTCTATCTGTGGGAGTCAAGTCTCTTGACAACAAGACGGGAGTCTATCTGTGGGAGTCAAGTCTCTTGACAACAAGACGGGAGTCTATCTGTGGGAGTCAAGACTCTTGACAACAAGACGGGAGTCTATCTGTGGGAGTCCATCGAGGAAGGCCTGAGAGGAAGCCGGAAGCCAGGGTACTAAGTACCTTCTCTTCCTGTTGTTTGTAGTGTTGCTGCTGTCTTCTCAAGTCACTCCGGTCTACTGAGTGCGCTTAGCTAGTCCTAGTTCTGTTGGTTCCTTAGCCCTCTTCCCCTCTACAGACTTTTGCCACAATGTGCTTTCTCCCTATCCCTGTTCTTCTGACACTCAGGAGGACACCTAGATGCTACATCCCCCCTCGCAAACCTTCCAATCTCATCTACCCACCTCTTTCTACTGACCATGACTTTATCGCCGCAGGCGGTCTCTGGAATTGCCAGTCGGCGGTCCGGAAAGCTGACGCTATCTCAGCTTATGCATCTCTTATGGCCCTCAATTTCCTTGCTCTCACTGAAACCTGGATCACACCAGAAAACACAGCTACACCGGCAGCCCTCTCTGCCGCCTACTCCTTTTCTCATTCCCCTAGACCCTCTGGTCGAGGGGGAGGCACAGGACTCCTCATCTCGCCCAAGTGGTCACACACTGTCCTTCCCCTGGCACACTTGTCTACATCCTCCTTTGAATTTCATGCTGCTTTTGTCTCCTCCCCGGTCAAACTCCACATTGTTGTCATCTATCGCCCCCCAGGCCAACTCGGTGACTTCCTAGGCGAGATGGATGGCCTTCTCAGCTCTTTCCCTGATGATGGCACTCCGCTCGTACTACTAGGTGACTTCAATTTCCAATCTGAGAAGCTTCTCTCATCTGGAGTACTTGACCTTCTCCTCTCCTTCGGCCTTACCCTGTCCCCCTCTCCTCCGACTCATAAGGCAGGCAATCAGCTCGACCTTGTCTTCACCAGATCTTCCCACACGTCCAACCTTACCGTTACCCCTCTTCCAGTTTCTGATCACCACTTAATATCCTTCTCCCTTCCCCTCAAAACTTCCTCTTCCCTCTCAGCCTCTAACCACTTAGGACCCTCTCGTCGTAACCTACGTACCCTGTCCCCCAGCGCCCTCTCTTCTTCAGTCCTATCCTCCCTACCCTCTGTCGAATCCTTCTCCCTTCTATCCACTGATGCGGCATCCTCAACCCTCCTGTCCGCTCTCACCTCATCCTTCGACACCCTCTGTCCACTAACCTTGAAGCCAGCTCGATCCTCTCCTCGAGCTCCCTGGCTCTCTGAAACGCTACATGCTTGTAGACTAGAGCTCAGAGCAGCTGAGAGGAAATGGAGAAAAACTGGCCTTTCTGATGACCTTAACCTCTATCACTCTCTCCTTGCCAACTACGCCTCCTCGGCATCAGCTGCCAAAACATATCATTCCAAAATGCATTCTTCTGCCTCTAATCCTAGAAAATTGTTCTCCACTTTCTCTTCACTCCTTAATCCACCTCCTCCCCCTCCTCCTTCCTCCCTGTCCGCCGATGACTTTGTCACCTACTTTGAAAAAAAGGTGGACGACATCAGCAGCACCTTTCTCCCCCCACCGCTCCCTCCTCCCACTAACAATGCTAACACTGTTCCCACTAACAATGCTAACACCCCTTCCAAACTCTCCCCTCGACACTCGATCTCTGGATTGTCATCTTTTTCCCCCCTCTCCCCCGATGAGATTCTCACACTTATCACATCAAAGCGGGCAACCACATGCCCTCTTGACCCCATCCCCTCCCCTCTTCTCCAATCCATTTCCGCCGACATC
This sequence comes from Nansenia antarctica, assembly GCF_963989245.1. Lineage (NCBI taxonomy): Eukaryota > Metazoa > Chordata > Actinopteri > Argentiniformes > Microstomatidae > Nansenia > Nansenia antarctica. The sequence goes on along the minus strand of NC_137675.1, from coordinate 32,400,890 downwards.
CTTCCTTACCTTACCACCCTAATCAACTACTCCCTATCCACTGGATCTGTCCCAGCGGCCTTCAAAATAGCCAGAGTCAAGCCTCTCCTCAAGAAACCTACCCTTGACCCATCATCTGTCCACAATTACAGACCGGTATCCCTTCTCTCCTTCCCTTCCAAAACCCTTGAACGCGCGGCATCTAAACAACTGACTGACTATCTCCGGAAGATGGATCACTTAGACCCCCACCAATCCGGCTTCAAGGCTGGGCATTCCACTGAGACTGCGCTCCTTGCTGTCACGGAAGCCCTCCACTCTGCCCAAGCTTCCTCCCTCTCCTCTGTTCTCATTCTCCTTGACCTGTCTGCTGCCTTCGACACAGTCAATCACCAGATCCTTCTCTCCATCCTCTCAGACCTGGGCATCTCTGGCACCGCACACTCCTGGTTTTCTTCCTACCTGGCGGGCCGCTCCTACCAGGTGACCTGGAGAGAATCGCTATCTTCTCCACGAACCCTCTCCACTGGAGTTCCCCAGGGTTCCGTCCTAGGGCCCCTACTCTTCTCCCTCTACACCAAGTCTCTTGGCTCGGTAATCTCTTCACATGGGCTCTCCTACCACAGCTACGCAGACGACACTCAACTCTTCCTGTCCTTCCCCCCGTCTGATGTACACGTGGCAACCCGTATCTCAGCATGTCTCGCTGACATTTCAACTTGGATGGCTGACCACCATCTCAAGCTCAATCTTAACAAGACCGAGCTCCTCTTCATCCCCGGGAAAGCCTGTCCTCTCCAAGACTTCTCCATCACAGTGGAGAACTCTACTGTAACCCCCTCCCTGACAGCCAAGAACCTTGGAGTGATCCTGGATAACCGACTATCCTGTGCGGAGAACATTGCAGCAACGGCTCGCTCCTGCAGATTCCTCCTCTACAACATCAGAAGGATACGACCATTCCTTACCAGAGAGGCAGCGCAACTCTTGACCCAGGCACTGGTCATCTCCCGCCTGGATTACTGCAATGTACTCCTGGCTGGGCTCCCCGCTTCAGCCATTAGACATTAGAATGCTGCTGCCCGGCTGGTATTCAACCTCCCCAAATACTTGCATGTCACCCCTCTCCTTCGCACCCTGCACTGGCTCCCGATAGCAGCTCGCATCAGATTCAAGACCCTGGTGCTTGCATACCAGGCAGCTAAAGGGACAGCCCCTGCCTACCTGAAGGAAATGGTAACCCCCCAAACCCCTGCCCGCTCACTCCGTTCCTCCACCTCGGCTGGCCGACTGGCCCCACCTCCTCTACACAGCAGTCGGGCTGCCCGATCACGTCTCTTCACAACACTGGCTCCCCGCTGGTGGAATGAGCTCCCCACGGCTGTCAGAACGGCAGAGTCACTACCCATCTTCCGTCGTAGACTGAAGACCCATCTCTTCAGGTTACATCTTAACTGCTCCTCCTGAGACATCTTCTGACCCTCACCACTACGTCTCCTAAAGACACCCGCTTTCCCCTCTACTGTGTCCCTAAGAACTTCTACTGCCCCCCTTGTACTGTTTCTCAGTTTCTCCAGTAATAAAAAAATAAAAAAATAAAAATAAAAAAAGTTTTAGTAGAAGGCGATAATAGGGAGAAGGTTTTTCCTTCTATCAGTGGCCCCGGGCCCGAGCTAGAGTACTCTTCCTGCAACGAATAGTGGACTGCTGATTCACATGCTTAGTATTCAAATGTATTGATTGTAAGTCGCTTTGGAATAAGGCGTCTGCTAAATGCCAAAAATGTAAATGTAAATGTAACATCAGAGTACACGCACAAAACCGGCTAACGTTACTCATTAACTGTTTACACAAGTAAAATCACAGTGTGTCAGTCAGATGGAGCATTCGGTAAACAACCAACAGCAAGGTAATGCTATCAGCTGAGTTAAAGAAAAACAACTCTTACTTTTGATGACACCGACATGAGCCCTGTTTACCCGTACCTCCGCCGTTCTGTTTTTGCCCCGCGCATATTGCCCTGTAGTTAGACCATGCGACCACAGCTCCCTTGTGTCTCTTATTGTCCAAATGTTCCGTGAATTTTAGCTGCATGTTTTTCCAGCATGTAAATCCGTTGTCAAAATGTTTTCCGACTCCCCTTCTTTTCCCCTGCCAATACTCTGTCGTTTATGACATTTACCAACGTTTATGCTATGAATAGTTCGAAGCTAGCGTTAGGTGCGAGGCTGCTCGGTTAGCCCATTAGCGGGAACATTATTTGTTTCACAAAATATCCTGATTTAGTTGACCATGAACATCAGAGACTACATTACGAATGTTCATTTAAAATACTCTGGTATATGAACCAGAGAACAGCAGTAAATGCAATATCCCACAGTCGTCGCTGCTGATGTTCCATTTTCGATTAGGATACGGGATTAAAGGGACCGGCGACGGGCGAAGAGAGAGGGAAAGGAGATGGATTTCCTGAAATCCAGAAAATCCAAATGTCCCGCTAAATTCGGACCAATCACAAAGCTGTTTTGCAAGTGCGTCGCCTCGCGCGTGTTGAGAGCGATTCAGTCTCGATTGCAGTGCGAACACAAACTGAGACGAGGTTAATTGCAACATTGTAACATATTGTAACTTACTACACCCAAAATCGGAACGAAATGTAGGTCTGAAAGCGGCCTAAATCTAGCTTCAATCTGCTTTTTTTCTGTTCTCGCTGCCTTAATAATTAATAATACCTTGCTGCCTTTCTCGTTGTGCAGCCTGAATCAAAGTGGACTGAATCAATTAGTGGCGGAGAAAATGTATTAGTGGCGGCCCGCCACAAATCAATGCATATAGAGGAAACACTGCAACAATAAATTTTGGCAGCTAAGGCATATCATATGGATAGAGCAGTTATTGTTAATATTTAGAACATATAAACATATACAGTATATAGCTAGTAAGGGTGTAACGGTACACAAACATCACGGATCGGTACATACCTCGTTTTTTAAGTCACGGTTCGGTACAGCAGGGTAAGAATTATCACAAAACAGAAAATTGCTTTTTCAAATTATTAAACAAACAAACAATCTAGAAACAGGTCTTTCTTTCTTAAATAAAAACAAGTCTGTCAATACTGCTGCAACCAGCTGCAACCTACTAATAAAAAAGTACAATTTACTGAAAAGTAAATCAAAATGAATATTCTCTCAAATAAATAAAAAATATACAGGTACCTGGGAATCAAGATTACCCGCACACTACCCTCCCTTTTTGAATCCAACCTTTCCCCACTAGTAACCAACATGAAGTCAGACTTTCAGCGTTGGAGCAGTCTACCTCTTTCACTCTCAGGAAAAGTGTGTCAAGATGACTATTCTACCCAAGTTTTTGTATGTTTTTCAATGCCTTCCTCTATTTTTATCTAAGTCTTTTTTCCACACTTTAGATCAGGCAATCACTACATTTATTTGGGGGGGAAAGGTTCCTAGAATCAACAAAGTTATTTCGCAGAGACCAAGGCACTGTGGCGGCCTCGCGCTTCCTAATTTTATGCACTACTACTGGGCAGCAAACATTTAAAAAAGTATCTGTTGGTTAAAAACCCCTGAGAATATTTGGTGTAGCTTAGAGGCGCAGTCATGCTACTCATCTTCACTGTCTGCACTGGTTTACTCCTCTCTTCCCCTATCTCCCTCCCGCCACTCCTCAAACCCTTTGGTGCTGTCCACTCTAAAGATCTGGATACAGTTCCGCCGTCACTTTAAGTATTTCTCAACATCAATTCTGGGGCCCATTAGTAATAATCATTTATTTACTCCCTCCATTCTGGACCGAACTTTCACCCACTGGAGCAGATTGGATATCAATTGCTTCAAATACCTTTACGATGGTGATCATTCCCAGCAAGCACCGACGGACCTGGACGAATTCGGACCAGCCCGATAACGGCCAGATCACGTAATATCACAACTAGTTAGTATCTGAGGCCCGTTAACAGCTCCACCAAGGGAGTTAACTCTCTTGGTGTTGTGGTTAGCGCAGCCTGCGGTTATGCGGGAGATCGGGGTTCGACTCCCGCATGGGAGCCGTGTCCACGTGAGGGACTTGACATAGTGAAGCGTGAGAGCACGCTCTCCCGAACGGTGAGGATAGTGTAACGATCCTGTATGAAGCCCGTTAACAGTGGTTAGCGCGGCCGGCGGTTATGCGGGAGATCGGGTTCGACTCCCGCATGGGGCGAGTTACACTACCAGTTCCCGTTCGCTACAGTATGTTAGTTGAAATAGGGTGATATGACTTGATCTGGCCATTATGGGGCTGGCCCGAATTCGTCCATTCTGATCTCTCTCAAGCTGAACAAATTATCCAAATTTGTTTTGTGACACTCAATGACAAGTCTTTTTCCCTAAGACTTTTTCTTAGTTGAAATAGGGTGACATTCTGGGCCAGATCGGACTAGTCATGATATAACTTGATCTGGCCGGTATCACGGTGCATCTGTGCTGCTCTCTTTCAAGCTGAACAAATGATAAAAAAATAGTTTTCATGCAAGCGATGCCGCGCCTCATTCTCGCTATTTCAGTCTCTCGTAGTTCGTTATCGTCATAGTTCGTAAATTCGCTCAGAGCGCCAGAGCGCACACTGCGTTCAACGTCATAAAGACGTGATTGGACAAAAGGCATTCCATGAGTGCTGATCAGATTCCAGAGCGAGTTTACGAACGCAGCCATAGTGTTGTGGGTCTCCTGTCACTAGTGCCATTCACGTGAACGCGTATTCGCTTCTTCTCAATGCCGCTTATTTTCATGTAGTTCGATGCGATCGTATATTTTAGGTTTGACGTTTTAAGACCAGCACATCGCAATACAAACTTCAGAATGACACTAATTATAGATTTCTCAATTTGAATATAGGATAGGCTACTATCCAAAAGCTAGCAAATAAGATTGCTTCCATTGGGGAGAGACTATAGTTACAAACATTTTTTGTAAATATCCCTACATCCCTTTTGTGGCCAATCTTAATCTAAAAGGGTTAGGGTTAGGGGTTACATTTTTAAATAATTACAAAATATTGAATACATTTGAAAATTAAGGATACATCATTATCAAATCAATAGTAGTCAAATGTGTTATTTGCATACACATACACTCACTGGCCACTTCATTAGGCACACCTTGGGGTTGGACCCCCTCTTTTGCCTTCAGAACTGCCTTAATTCTTTGTGGCATAGATTCAATAAGGTGCTGGAAACATTCCTCAGAGATTTTGGTCCATATTGACACTATAATATCACGCAACAGCCCGTCTGGCACCAACAACCATGCCAGGTTCAAAGTCACTTAAATCACCTTTATTTCCCATTCTGATGCTGGTTTGAACTTCAGCAGATCGTCTTGACCATGTCTACATGCCTAAATGCATTGAGTTGCTGCCACATGATTGGCTGATTAGATATTTGCGTTAACAAGCAGTTGAAAAGGTGTACCTAATGAAGTGGCCGGTGAGAGTATAATATATTATTATTAATATTATTGCTTTTTCAAAATCTTTGGATTTGGACAAGTAACTTAAGCTCTCGGACAAGTAAAAGATAAGTTCACTTGTCCGAAGGACAAGTACCTGAAAAAGCTTAATGTCAAGTCTTACATACATCACTAACTGACTGACCAACCAAGCTCTTACATAAACCCCTCAACGTTTATTTTGGTTGATTATTCCTCCCCTTTAATAATACCAATTGGTATTGTATTTTATATCGTTGGAAAGCCTGATTAGTCACCTTTACAACGAGGTACAACTTGTAAGGATCATGCATTCGTGGAATGAGCAACACAGCTAAACGTGTGGGTAGCGCCCCAAAAATATTTGCCAAAATCCCCTATATTCTTCTGTTGGTATTCACTCTCATTTTGAGCTTCAAGTGCTGGCAGGTGTATGTCAGCTGTACAGTCAGTTGTACCTCGTATGTAATGTCAGTTGTACCTCGTTGTAAAGGTGACTAATCAGGCTTTCCAACGATATAAAATACAATACCAATTGGTATTATTAAAGGGGAGGAAGAATCGACTGAAATAACGTTTCCTTTTTAGGAGTTTATATCATCAAGTGGCTGAACAACCAAGCTCTTACATATATCATCAACTGGCTGCGGATCCCTGATAAATTCACTCCTTACCTCTGTGGCGAAATATACATAAGCTGAAGCAGAGATTTTTAACCTTTATTTTACTTTTACTCGTTTAATGTCAATAATACTGTATTGGTTTTGTTATGTGTGTTGTTGTTTTTTTTTTTTTTTTTTTGCTTTTTCCCTTCTCCTTGTCTGTTTTCATTGTGGGGGTGGGTGGGACGAGAGGACGGGTGGGGAAAGAAATGAAGAGAAATGGTGAATGCAAATCGGCATTTGTGATGTCAAACTATGCTTCTCATCAAATAAAAAATGTATTTAAAAAAAAAAAAAAAAAAATGCGTCAAGGCTTGCCATTTCTATGCAGGATGTGTGTGTGTGTGTCCTCAGGTTTGACCAAAGGTTTAAGAGTTGAGTAAGAATTGTCAACGGTTAGCATCCCCCCCCCTCCTCCGTCCACGAAACTTGGGTTGGGCTAAGCCCCGGATGTTTCAAGATCCTAACAACACCTCTGTATAAGACTGTGTTTTTCTAATTATTGAAAGTACAATTTAAATATAAAATACCGGAATGTGTCAGTATACACAAGGTGCAGTTGTCAGGATGTTAAAAAAGAAGGTAAACCCCAATGGCTCATTGAGAAACTGGTCCCTGCATTGTTTGATGGATCAAGGCTTGGTAGAGGTATATAACTTACCACTGAATTCTAGACAAAATAGGTTGCAGACATTTCTAATAAAAGTTTCAAATAAAATAGTCTCAAACAGTTGTGCACTGGAAGACGATGTTCACTGTGGCCCAGAATGGACTTTCCCATAGAGTTTGGGATCTGTGACAAACTGCTGACTACATTGTAACTGATCAGCTTGAGTGGTTGTTAGAGAAAAAATTGAAGAAGACCAAAGTAATTTAGATCTGAAATGTACATTCTCTTTTGAGAATATCAGTAAACATTCCCACTTAAACGTATAGTCTGGACTTGTAGCCAAATTGTGAAGCCTTATTGAAGCTAATTAAATAATAATAATACAAATAATATATATAGATATATATAGATATCCATTAAGATGCAGCATTTAGAAAATGATCTGCACTTGAACTGTACTGTACTTCTATTCACATAAGCAGCTGTCAGCTTCACATTGGGACTGCTTGTACTGAGATACATTGTATTTTAATGTGTTTTTTCCCCCAGAAATATTAACATGTCACATTGTTTGCAGAAAGGGCAGATTTGCTGGCACTAGCAATGTCTCCCACCGCCGAGAACACCCTCTCGCTAGGGTCAGAGGTAGCAGACACAGCCAGGTAGCGCTTTGCTAACATGGCAACGTGAGGATATTTGGGTTCATTGGTCCTCCACCAGGCAAGTGGGTCAGAATCCAGTGAGGCTCCCTCTGATGGCAGCTTTGACTTTAGGACGGTCTTCTTCATTTGGTCCATGGATTTCAGAAGCGTGGTTTTGAGAGGCAGGACCATTGAAACGGATGGCGCGGTTTCAGCGCACATCAGTGTTGTGAGAGTTTTTAGGGGTTTAATGACCTCAATTACTTCCTCTGCCATTCTCACATCCTGGTCACACAACGTATTAATGTCTTTGTTCTTCTTGAGGGCCTTTTTCCTGTCAATGCTGAGTAAACAGCAGCTTGCTACTCAAGATTATACCGCTCCACCATATCATAACTGGAGTTCCAGCGCGTGGGGACATCATGAATGAGTTTGCGTTTTAGCACATTCAGTACCTCCTGTTTGCTTTGCAACATGTGTGCAGCTGTTGTGCTGTGGTGGAAGAAAGACACAACACTCCTGACTCTGCCTAGCAGCCTGGACACCTGGTTGACCTGCGTTTTGTGCTGCTAAATGAATTGTGTGTGCAAAGCATCCAATTTGGGGGCCCAGTCCAGCTTCACTGATTACATTGACAATATTTCAAGCGTTATCTGCTGTGACTGGAATTGTGCTTCCTGGCCTCTCCAACTTCCATTCTGACACTACCTCCTTCACTACCTCCTTCAGTAGCTCTGCCAGATGTGTGCTTGTGTGCTGTTCATAAATGGGGCGAGTTTTCAGGACGTGGCTTTCCATGTTCCAGTGGCAGCAGGGTGTGTTGTAGTACGGTGTGAGGGGTCATTTACCTGTGAGTAAAGTCAGGGCCATCGGCCCTAAGACTCCCTAATCCGAACCATGACTTCACAGAGACTCAGGTCTCAGTAAGATCTCTCCATGTATAAATAAAGGATCCTCTGTATTTATTTGTATTTGTATTTATCCTTTATTTATACATGGAGAGATCTTACTGGAGGGGGGGCATGTCGCTTGTAAATGTTTGGTGTAGCAGCTGGACTATCTAAGAGAGATGTGTTCCAGGTGTATACTGATCGATTCTCTAGAGCAGGGGTGCCCAATACGTCGATCGCAAAGGTAGTATGGGTAGATCGCATGGCATTGAACAAAACGGAAAAAGAAAAAAGAAAAAAAAGAAAAAAAGAAAAAGAAAAAAAAAGTTCGCCTATCATCCATCCTCACTATGGCTTTTGCCACTTGATTGACGTACAGGTAAGCCAGTCTGAGATCTGATCTTTTCACCTACACCTAACACGCGGTTCACCACGCATGCGCAGTCAACAGCACCAACTACAAAATACAAAATACCGGCGAGACTAATTACCTAGTTAGCCTTCCAATTTCTACTATTTACTATATAATACTAAATAAAGGCTATACAAATGAGTGGGGAAGCTGGACCAAGTAAGAAACCAATAACGTATAACTTCCATCCAGAATGGGAGGAGGACTTTTTTACACGATGTGATATTGGAAATGCGTCTGTCTGATCAGCAAATCTACGATGGCTATTTCGAAGAAGGGAAATGTGGCAAAAGAGCGAAAACGTACGGCTGCAACGATAGCTTCTTAGCGCGTCAGTCACGTTCTTGTTAAACACAAGAAGTCACTCAAAGACGGCGAAATTGTGAAAAAAGTTTCTCGAGGCTGCAGATTGCCTTTTCGATGACAGATCCACAGTGGCTGATGACACCTTGCAACCAGCTCCTACAGCCCTGACTATTAGAAACTAGCTGCCTCCTCCCAGTGCCAGGTCTCCCACTAAGGTAGAGAAATGCATTTATTTCCTCCTTTCAAACTAGGGAACTACCTGTTTTGTATCTGGTTTACTTTTCTGTTTGTTGGATCAGTAGTTGGCTATGGTACTGCAGACTGGCTGACAGTGTGTGAGTGAGAGAAAGTGAGTGTGTGTGTGTGTGTGTGTGTGTGTGTGTGTGTGTGTGTGTGTGTGTGTGTGTGTGTGTGTGTGTGTAAGAGAGTGAGAGAGAGAGAGAGGGAGAGAGAGGGGGAGAGAGAGGGAGGGTTTGTGCTATGGCTCCCTATGCAGACTGGCAAATGTGTGTGTGTGTGTGTGTGTGTGTGTGTGTGTGTGTGTGTGTGTGTGTGAATGTGTGTGAGCGAGAATAGCAAAGAGGGAGGGTTTGTGATGGTCTTCTCCTGTGGCTGTGTGACAGAGAGAGGGAAAGTGTATTGTGAGTTTACTATGCAGGCTGGGAACTGTGTGTGTGTGTGTGTGTGTGTGTGTGTTTGTAGTACGTGCATGTACGTTTGCGATGTTGAAACTAGACTGGTAGATCTTGGCAGACTGGCTATTTGAAAAGTAGATCTTGGTTCCAAAAAGTGTGAGCACCCCTGCTCTAGAGCACTTAATCAGCCATGAGGGGTCATTTGACCCCTGTGAGTATGACTTTTCATGACTTTTCCTAGATATGTGCGTTCTACCACCCAGTATCTTTACATGTTCAATATCACTTCAGGATAAGCTAGCATAAAGCTATTTTGCAGTTTTTCTGTGTAGGAAGCAGGCTAATTTAGTTAGTTTTAAGTCTGGATTTAAAAGAGTCAATGGAGGGGGCAGATCTTATTGAGAGGGGGATGCTATTCCACAGCCGAGGGTCTGCGACAGACAGAAAAGGCACGGTCACCCCTGAGCTTGAGCCTTGTGTGTGTAAATAGCAGGTTAGAATTTTAAAGACCCCTGAGGCGGCTCTTTTAGTAGGTAAAAAGGCATGGCTGGAATCGCGGTAGTCACGGGGGAATCTTGGTTGACTCCTTCAACAAGAGACCATCTTATGGTCATCCCGTTATGAGTGTTGGTTCGACCCAAGCAGACCCACCAAGTCAACAACATGTTCAATATTCAGGCTTACTTTCAACAGAAGCCACACTGGGTCCTGACCAGACTTGGATTCATATGTTCTGTTTTCTGTGCCTGATTGAGCTTGCCTGGCAAGCAATGGAATTGTCCCATAAGTGTAAAACCTTGTCCATCAGGCTCAAGCAAACTCTCAAAGTATTTGAAAGTCTTTCAGATACCCAGGTCTGGTCCTGATGCTGATCTTCAATTTCTTTTTAACGTTTTGACTTTTTTTTTCTCCTCCTTCGATTCTTCATCTTTTCTCTTGCTGCTGCCATTGTCCCTAGATCATGAGTCTGCTAATCTCTCTTTCTGTCTCTCCCTCTGTCCTTTTATCTACCTCCCTCTCTCTCTCTCTTTCTCTCTCTCTCTCTCTCTCTCTCTCTCTCTCTAACTGTTCCTCTCTTACTTCTTCTCCTTTCTCTCTCCCCTTTTGTCTCTCTCCTCCCCCTCTCTGTGTATTTACTGGTGGTCTCAGGTGTTTTGTATCTGTGAGTGAATACATATTTCATATGTACCTTATCAAAGCCCTTGCCAGATCTAAAAATACCATCTACCTTTGTACTGTATGAGTGAGGGGACAGGAGGACAAGGCAACTCTCTCTCTCTATCTCTCTCTCTCTCTATCCCTCTCTCTCTCTCTCTCTCTCTCTCTCTCTCTCTCTCTCTCTCTCTCTCCTTCTCTATCTCTCTCTCTCTCTTTCTCTCTCTCCCCCCCCCTCTCTCTCTCTCTATCCCCCCCTCTCTCTCTCTCTATCCATCTCTCTCTCTATATCTCTCTCTCTCTCTCTCTCTCTGTAAAGCTGTGTTTGTTTTTCCATGGCAGCTGCCATGCGTTGTTGTTTGATTGACAGATCCTAAGTGCCCTGTGGCCCACTGGTCTCTCTGTTCGACACTGCTAACCTCAAATTGCACTAGGCCTGCACGCACACACGCACGCACGCACGCACACACACTCAGACACACACGTACACACACGTACACACACACATACACACAAAAAGGTCAGTGCGTAAACACACACAACCACAGGAATTCCATTGATTACCAATTTTGATTCAGATCTATGTAGGTCTTCATTATCAAGGTCGATTTTCAGTGGGAAGGAGGGGAAAGATTGAAGGGAGGGATAAGAAAAAGGAAACTGCTCTGCTGCTCTGTGAGAGTATAGAATAGAGTCCAGATGAGATATGTAGTATGTGATTGTTAGGCCTGAAACAATTACGAAAAAAATGTCTAATGGCAATTTAATTGTCTAATGGCAATCTTGACTGTGCTCCAACATGCTAACTAGCTAGCTGGCTAAAAACAAAGAACAGGCGTTAGCTAGACAGCTGGGCCCGTTCCACGAAGGTGGATTATCTTCTAATCCTCGATAAAGTTCTAATCTGCGATAATGTTAGCTTGCATTCGGTGCCATCAATGTGGCTCAAATAATTCGCTGTTTGGTTGCTATGCAACATATCCTTCTGAGTCAGATATAATTAGCCTGGTCGCGAGCAGGCTAAAAGGCTGGCTAAAGTAATGCGTGCGTCAAAATTGTCTCACAGCCGGAAACTATATCCCGAACGACAGTTCCATCAAGTGTCTTTTAGGAAATATTAGTTCCCACTTTTTACGAGATAGATAGATAGATAGTTTGACTGTGTGATAGATAGATAATTTGATCATTTGAAAGTGTGATCGATCGATAGATAGCAGTGGCGGCTGGCCGATAGAGGGCGCTGGGGCGCCGCCCCCACCTTCACTTCCTAGTTGCGATTTGTAAAAGTTTTTTTTTTAAATAAACATTGTTTATTCACAAAATGCGGCTGATATTCTGTCGGCGCCTATTAGCATTCATTAAAAATCCTCCAATACAATAAACATTTTATCTGTGTGTGTGTAAAATTCACTGTTAAAATACATAGGGGGAGGAGTCGGGGCGCCGGTCGAATGCAAGTCTATAGCAGGCCAAATACTTTTGGCGTACACGTGAGCTGTAGCAGAGCTCCTATTGGCTGTCTCCTATTTCTCGGCCGGGGCGCAAAAATTGCGATCTGAATATCCGGTTGTTAAGTCTGACGTCAAACGTGACGTTTTGCAATTTCCGGCTCCAAACCAGAAATACATTGTGCGCCTGACGCGAGAGAGTTTTTGCCGGGTGAGAGGTCTTCAGATAGAAAGTAAGCAAGTTGAAATGTTAGCAAATATAATTGCTGAGTGTTCTGACAGAGAAAGTTGGTTAAAATTGGTCGTTATTATTGTGACTAGAAAGTGTCTGACTGACACTTGACAATGACTATAATTCCATTGTAAATAGTGTCAAAGAACTATCAAGCTAGCTAGCTCAGAGGTGATTAGATGAGCTAGTCTGCTGCACACATGCCAGCTAAAGAGCTAACTGGATGCACTTTATTATTTTACTTAAGTTAAAGTAGATATACAATCTTTCTTATTCTGCTAGAATTGGGCTTCATTGGTAATACCATAATGGCATATTTACTGTACATGGACAGTGGATTGAAGCATTTGAAATGTCTGTTTTGTATAGTATAGTTGGACATGTTTTTTTTTCCAGGTGAGAGAGTAATGTCAAAATGACATTATCTGACTGCATTGCCCACAGCAATCCAAAATTCAATTATAATTATGTTATAAATTGATATGGATCAATGTATACCGTATTTTCCGGACTATAAGTCGCGGTTTTTTTCATACTTTGGCTGGTCCTGCGACTTATAGTCAGGTGCGACTTATATATCAATAATTCATAATCTCTGACTGACATGAACTGACATACTGTAATCTCTGACTGACATGAACCAAGGAGTAACTTCCGCTAGCGCCTCATACACGATAGAATAGCCATTATACTTGACAATGTGGACATTAAACACGACAATGTGGACATTAAACATGATGTTATGGACCTTATACACAATGTTATGGACGTTATAAACTATATTAAAGTCATTTATTCCTTCCAGAGACTGTTCTATGTTGCTAAGTTACCCCCGCGAGGCTATTTTGCTACTTCCGCTAGCGCCACATACGCGATAGAATAGCCATTATACTCGACAATGTGGACATTAAACACGACAATGTGGACATTAAACATGATATTATGGACCTTATACACGATATTATGAACGTTATACACGATATTAAAGTCATTTATTACCTTTCAGAGGCTGTTCAATGTTGCATTGTTTGTAGGCCGCCCTTCATCCTAACTACTTCCGTTTTTCACCAAGCTATCTTTGTCATGGCCTTATACACGATAAATAGTCGTTACACTCGACAATGTGGACATTAAGCACTATATTATGAACGTTATACACGCTATTATGAACGTTATACACGATATTAAAGTCATTTATTACCTTTCAGAGGCTGTTCCATCCTGTTTGCTTGCTCCCGCGACGCCATTTTGCTAACCTTCGTTAGCAACGCGCTAGCTAGCCCTGGCTTTACACTCGATAATTTAAGTATTTCTAACCTTTCAGAAGAAGTTTTAACGTGAATTATGTCCTTCCTGGGCTTACAAATCCTCTCATGTCTCTTCACAGTGCCAGACTAGAGTCAAGCTCAACAGGGTCTTCTTTCCCCGCTGATTCCGCCAAGCCCGTTCCCTTGAACCATGCGACTTATAGTCCAGTGCGACTTATATGTGGTTTTTTCCTCTTCGTGCCCCGTTTTTGGCCTGCTGCGACTTATACTCGGGTGCGACTTATAGTCCGGAAAATACGGTACCTCTTATTAGATTATAAATACTCTGGTTGTTATGTTTGCCTTTTGGTTGACAGCAAAAGGGAGAGAGGAGGATAGAGAGGGAGAGAAGGAGAGAGAGCAGGATGGTGTCGGCACACCAGAGAGAGAGAGCAAGAACCAGGTGAGAAAGTGGACAGGTAGTCAAGACCACATAAGTAAGTAGCCTTGAGAACCGATGGTTCTCGAGCCTAATGGCCCATAGGGAAGGAGCCTATCTCCTGTTTCCGTAGCGTGAGGCGGCTTAATGTACAAGTTAGTACACCCCCTGGACATGACGCTGGTATGTCGCAGGGTCTTACCCCCTGGGGGGTCCATGCCACGGTCCATGCCACCCCCCCAAGGCAGCAAACCTAGGGGAAACACTGTTATTCTCATGCTAAAATCGACTGTAAATCCAGATTTTAAAGTTGATATTCTTCCCCGTGGAGCATGCCCCCATAACCTGTGCCCCACCCAACATTTTTAGCACCAGCCGCCACTGATAGATAGATATTTTGAAAGTGTGATAGATAGATAGATCGATAGATAAATAAATTAAAAAGTGTAAAAAATAAAATAAAATAAATAGGTATGTCTATCAACTTGCATTGCTTTTGACACAGCGGTCTGGCTGGCGCAGTGGTTAAGGCAACCAGCTAGAGTTCCGAAGGTTGCGAGTTCGAGACTTGACTAAGTTTTTTTTTTTTTTTTTTTTTTACATTTAACCGAAGATTTCATGCAAAGGCTTCAAACACCATTGTAATCGTGTCAGTTCTTGTAAATTAGCCTGCACCATAATTTTATAGCCTACATACTTTTTTAGATGAGATTTTAGATTAGATTCAGACAACGAAATGCAGTAAAAAGTGCACCAAAAACAAATATCGTCGCAAGACCTTCAACAGAGCATAAGACTGAAAGCTTAGCCTAATAAATGGACATTCTGCGTTGGTCTTGACTTCCTTCTATGACAGCGATGCTCCTCCTCTCCTTTACCTTAGCTGGTGGTGCAGAGGCAGGTTCCTCTACGTTTCACAACATCACACTGCCATCTAATGGAAAATAGGATATTTACCTTGTATGAAGAACTGTTCCCAATCCTTCCAGCAGATGGGGCTAGTAACATACTTTTAAACAGAGCATCTGCTCGGTGTGCAGAGGGCATTTCAGAAATGAGCTTTTCAATGATAATAGTGGTATTAGTCAAGGTTAGGGTTAACTTAAAGTAATGGCCAGTGCTGTGTTGTTTTTCCCTTTAAAAAAATGGTGAAACAATCTCACAGATTGATGAACCACAAACTTGAGTAATGTTTTATTAATACATTCATGGGATTAAGCCAGCGATTCCCATGTCCACCACATTTACTCTGCAAAAGGCTGCGGAAGTTGTGGGATTGGCTGGTCGAATGAAGCACAGAATGCTGTCACGAGTTAGCACTAGCCACTACACACTGGTTGTGATGGCGATGTTCCGAAAACATGCAGAATGTCGACCAGCCCTTCAACCTCCCAAATCAGTGTTGTGGTGGATATCAAGTCAAGTCAGTCACGTCATCTTCATTTATAAAGCACATTTAAAACAACTTGTGCTGACCAAAGTGCTGTACATGGATTATGATCACAATAAAATCCCAATATACACAATCACAACAACGCAAGCACAAAGACACACATAACAAGTACAAATCAAAAAAGAATATAAATACGTTTTAAGTCTGGATTTAAAAGAGTCAATGGAGGGGGCAGATCTAAATGAGAGAGGGATGCTATTCCACAGCCGAGGGTCTGCGACAAAAAAGGCACGGTCACCCCTGAGCTTGAGCCTTGTGTGTGAGAATCTATGTGATGTGAGAATCGGTGGTTGAACCTTATCATAAACCAAAACACTATGGACGGATGACTCCACTGTGTATGTCGTTTGTGTCATAGGAGACTAAAAAAACAAAGCTGGGAGCATTAAGTGACCAGCCACTGCACCTCTAGGGCTGTATCCAGGTCAGAGGTCACCTCTAGGGCTGTATCCAGGTCAGAGGTCACCTCTAGGGCTGTATCCAGGTCAGAGGTCACCTCTAGGGCTGTATCCAGGTCAGAGGTCACCTCTAGGGCTGTATCCAGGTCAGAGGTCATGTGTAACTGATCAGCCAAGCTGGATGGTTTTTGCTGCTGATTATGCTCCACAGTAGCATTAAGAGACACATAGACATTTTCTGTTCAACCGTCAGCCACTCCAGGTGAGAGTGCATGACATTTATACTTAGTGCCAAGCCTTATTTTGAGCAACCTGCAACTTATTCAGATCAGATTGTGAAGCCGAGGACCAGAGAACAGGGCAGTATTCTAAATGAGAAAGAACCTAGGAGTGAATAACTGATTTAAGAATAGGGGGAGTGATGAACGCAGAACACTTCCTACTGACTCTGATTCCTTTACCCATTTGTGCGACAATATTATTTATATGTTTAGACCAGGATAATGAGCTGTCAATCGTTATGCCAAGAAGTTATAGTAATAGTAATAGTGTCAACCTGTTCAATATTTATAGAATTTATTGTGGTTTAAACCAACTTATTGGATTCGACCCACTTGTTTATTTCTTCTAGAGCATTACTTAGAACACATCCAGAAGTTACATCTTGGTCAGACAAGGCGGCGCTATACAGAGTAGTGTCGTCAGCGTACATAACTGTGTCGACATTTTTGACACACAACGGCAGATCATTAGTAAATATGGAATATAGCAAAGGCCCAAGGCAACTTCCTTGCGGAACCCCACAGTTTATGACATTCCTGTTTGAAAAACTGCTATTAAAGAAGACTTTCTGTTTTCTTCCTGAGAGATAATGCCTGAACCATGAAGTTGTATTACTGGAAAGGTTAACATAAAGAAATCTCATATCTGGACAAAAAAAACAACAGCAACCACATTATGCTTTTCAAGTCTATGCTGAAAGGCTGATCGAAAAAGAACCGACAGGAGGCTGTTGAGTGTGACGCTTGAGCTTTAGGCTGAGCGTGTAACCACTGACAAGAAGAACAACCCTGGATGTTTTACATTATTTTCGTCTCAGTCTCTGTGGCTGCAGCCAAATCCTAGTGTTTGTGTTGATTCCTCACCCTGCTTCAATCTAGATAAGAGAGACTACGATAGGAGAAGATCTCTCTAGAGACAGAGAGGGAACAGGAGCAAAGAGAATGGAGAAACAGGCAAATCTTCAGAAGAGGGGTGAAGGGAGGAAAGCACTCTGTAGGGGGATGAGAGGTGTGTGAGCCTGGACTCCTGGAGGGGAGGGAGAGAGACTGTGAGAGACATCACTGTTGAGTACTTGAAGAAGGGAGACATTTAGAGAGAGAAGGAGAAGAGAGAGAGAGATTCAAAAGATGTATCGACTGATAAAACATTAGACATTTCTGCAGCTCAGTTTAAACCTGCATCCAGTAGACAACATGTAACCTTGACCGAACCCTTTGAGCGAGAAGACAAAGACGACCCCAAACTCCCTGAAATGAAGAGGACAGACTAGCCTGGGATAACACACCTGGGATTAGAGAACCATCTCAGAGAACATCAGGGTTCCAGGCACGGTCGTGATGGACCATCGCAGGAGGAGCTGCAGAAGGCGGCTCTTTAGTGTGGGCAGACACCTCTATCGCTGGCTCACCGGAACCCTAGCACAAGGTGGAGTACGTGGGGAGGGACACCACCATGAGGATAGGGAGAGACCAGAATAGGGATGTGGAGGCTAAGGAGGTGGCCACACTAATCAAATCACAGATTGAGGCTTCTGTGGTTTCTCTAGGGTAGCCATCCGTTGATGGGGATGGGTCTGTAGAAGGGTCTGCATGTGTTTATTTTCATACGGTTTGTCCCCCCAAAAATGTATAGACATAATATTTGGAGTTGAACTTTCAACAGACCGCACTATGCTGTATGTCGAGTCTGTTTAACCCGTTAGAAACGAGACAGCGCTAGTGCCTCTGTTTGTTTACACCCACATTTCCTTGATCAAATCAGATAGCGACTTAGTATATTGTTTTGTGTTTTCTTTTTTTTTCTTTTTTTGTGGGGCAGTCCCACTCATATTTTTTCATTTTTATTGACAGATACAGTAGAGATTTAGACCGGAAGGATGGGTGAGAGAGAGAGGAGGGATGACATGCAGGATATGTCCCCGGCCGGAATCGAACCGGGGACCCTGCGGTTACATGGTCAACACTTAACCCGCTACGCCACCTAAGCGTCCCTGTTTTGTGTTTTCTGACAGACTAGTGTGGCCAGCACCTAAGACTGGGCGTAGGGAGTTTGAGGGAGTGGTGACACCTCTGTTGGTGTCTTGGCACAATCCCTGACACATCGAAATGCTCTTGTCTTCTCTTTCAGCTACACAAGGTTAACCTCAGACCTGAATCCATTTAATAATCAACGTTGGTGCGCTTAATTGAGTTTAGTTTTGGTTTAGTTGCAGTAGTCAAGGCGGGAGATGACAAGAGTCTGGACAAAAAACAGTGCTGCTTCTCTGGTGAGGAATGGACGTATCCTTCTGATGTCGTAAAGGAAGAATCTCCAGGAGCGTGCTGTCGCTGTGATGTTCTCCGCACAGGATAAGTGGTTGTCAAGGATCACCCCGATGTTCTTGGTTATCAGGGACGAGGTCACCGTAGAGCTCTCTACTGTTATGGTGAAGTCTTGGAGAGGGCAGGCTTTCCCAGGGAGGAAGACTAGCTCAGGTTTGTTAAAGTTGGGCTTGAGACGGTGGGCTGACATCCATGCAGAGATGTCTGCCGGACACGCAGAGACAGGTGTTGCCGCCTGTGAGTCAGAGGAGGGGAAAGAGAGGACGAGTTGAGTGTCGTCTGCATAGTAGTGGTAGGAGAAACCATGTGAGGAAATTACTGAGCCAAGAAATTTGTTATAGAGGGAGAACAGTAAGGGCCCTAGGACGAAGCCCTGGGGGACCACAGTGGTAAGGGCTCATGTAAGTAAGTAAGTAATGTTTATTTATATAGCACATTTTACAACGACAACATTTTACAACAACCGCCCAAAGTGCTTAACAGAAAACACTAGTAAAAGAGAAACAACAGATAAAAAAACACTAAAAACAAGGTGCAATACAAAATGCAAGTGCTCAAAAAGTGCAGTGTCGGGATGCAGGCTCACCTTGGGTCAAAGGCCAGGGAGAATTTTTTTAAAACCTTGATGCTCTGACGTAAAGGGTGAGGCTATTCCAGAGCCTAGGGGCTGCTTTAGAGAAGGCTATATCCCCTCTCGTTCTGTGCAGAGCCAGAGATGCCGAGTTCTGAGAAGGTGGAGAGAAGGATCTGGTGGTTTACTGTGTTGAATGCGGCAGACAGGTCCAGGAGAATGAGAACAGAGGAGAGGGAGGAAGCTGGAGCAGAGTGGAGGGCCTCCGCAGTCTCAGTAGAGTGCCCAGCCTTAAAGCCAGATTGGTGAGGGTCAAGGAGGTTGTTCCGAAGGAGATAGTGAGACAGTTGGTTAGATACAATGTGTTCAAGGGTTTTAGATAAGAAGGAGAGAAGGGATACTGGCCTGTAGTTGTGGACAGAAGACGGTTCAAGAGTTGTTTTTTTGAGAACGAAGTATTTGGAACGAAGTATTTGGAAATGGATTGGAGATGGGGAGAGGGGATGGGATCAAGAGGGCTGGTGGTTGTCCATTTAGATGTGACCAGTTTTAGAATCTCATCAGGGGAGTGGGGGGAGAGAGCGTGTTGGAGAGAGGTGGAGGGAAGGAGCTGCTAATGGGGAGGCTGTGGCGCAGGAGGTAGAGCCGGCCTCTAATGATCGTAAGGTTGGCAAATCGGCGGTTCGAACCCCGGCTGGCCACATGTCGAGGTGTCCTTGGGCAAGACACTGAACCGCAAAATTGCTCCCAATGAGCGGGCTGGCGCCTTGCATGGTAGCTTGCCGCCATTGGTGTGTGTGTGAATGGGTGAATGAGAGGCCATTGTAAATCGCTTTGGAATAAGGCGCTATATAGTAAGTCAGTCCATTTACCATCTAATGTCAGCAACCTTCTTTTCAAAGTTGCTGACAAAGTTCTCAGTTATCAGTTACAGGGAGGAGGAAGGAGGGGGTGGAGGTGGGTAGAGGAGTGCGGAAAATGTGGAGAACAATTTCCTTGGGTTAGAGGCAGAGGGTTGGATTTTGGAATGGTGGTAGGAAACTCAGCAGCTGATGCAGAGGAGGTGTAGTTGAGGAGGAGAGAGAGATAAGTGTTTAGGTCATCAGGGAGGCTGGTTTTCCTCCATTTCCTCCTTCCTAACTCATTCATGGTTACAGGAAGCTATTGATTTCCGTTATTTTTTTCCAAAAGGTGTACTACCAGGTGTACTACTGCCAATAATTTTGTCCAGTAATTTTTTGGAGTTCTGCGTGGAATGATATCAGATTTAGCTTTTTTCTCTTTTTTTGTGTTGTTCCAATTCAAACAAAAAAAATGTAAACATGTAAAAGCATTTGTAATTGCAACAATTTTCTGGGAGAAGTGGTGCATTATCTGACAGAAGTACCAATATTTTTGTCCATGACTGTATGCAATGCTCTCGTTATCAGAGCTGTTTATAGGCCTTGTGTCCTTCACCTGAGACTCAATCATTTCATGCTTTTCACTCACACTCGCAGTGCCAGAGCGGAAAAATTATCAAAACGAACTGCGCTCTTCACTTTGTGAGCGCTCTGTATCCATAACAGTATACTGTAGCCTTCTGCTGAAATGTGTGGAATCAACTGAGAAAACATATCGCTATGAGTTTCGCGGACACACATATTCCATTTTTGACATTTTGAAGTGTCCATGAAGACATCATTTGTTCTAAATGAAGGTTTATCCAATGACAGCATTTCAAATTTCTCCGAACAGACAATCAATTGTCCTTTTCCAAATTGAAGAAACTCATAAGCTGTAGTACTCTTGCAATGTTTGTAAACATATCCATCACGTTCAACGATGCCTCCTGGTGGTTTGTTTTGTCAAGGTCGTTGTACTCCTGCGACATCGCCACATCAGTGGCCGAATTCGAAACTTCGGCCAACTTTAGCAATGCTACTATGTAGTTATTTTCCAGGTTAGAGACAGTATTTGGCTTAGACTTAGTACGGAGCCCCTCTGGGGTCACCTAGGAAAAAAAAGAAGAAAAAAAGAGTAAACTGTGCGCACAGTTTAGTAAACTGTGGCCTCAGATTCATAAACTGTGCGCACAGTTTAGTAAACTCACTCCGCAAATCACTCCGCACCTGACGTAAACTGAGGGCTCCCTACTCCTGCCCGTCCGCGGCGCATGTTCGGCAAGTTCATACAGTCAGCATCCCACTTTCCCAAAATTCACGTTGTTGTAACTGGTAAGTAGACTAATGTTATAACCTACATAAATTACACGTATTTACATTAATCCAGGATTCTATTACTGTAACCGAATACCGAAATCTGAAGCAAGCCTACACTGACATGTTAGCAATGTTGATAGCCTAGCCTAGGATAATGTTAGCCGACAGCCTGCCAACGCTTAGCTGTAGCCTACGGTACTGTAAATATGTCATATCTAAGCCTGACGGATTATAAATCAACGTGGTAAGTGTCAGGTGTGTGAGTTCAATGTACATGATTGGGTATGTACATCTACAACTGCATGTAGCTCATGTTATGCTTCTCTATTCTACTGTAGGTAATTCACCATCTCTCTGGAGGTCCCCAGGAAACGGTGTTGTTGTGGCAGAATGGCACCTTCATTCTCTCTCTTTCCGTAATTCTGCTTACCCTGAGTTTCTTTCATGTTATGTTATTAACAGTATATCAGGGTCCTCAAACAGCATGCACATTCGTCAATTATTCAACAAAAAAGGGAACTTTATTTATTTTTTGTACATTGATTTTATTATTTCCACTGCCAGGGTTCAGTTTACCCTGGGTTAGTTTCATGTTTAACAGCATATCAGGGTTCTGATTAACAGTATATCAGGGTGCTCAAATAACATGCACAAGTCAATTATTCAACAAAAACGTGGCATTATTCTTTGTCATTTATTTGATTATTTCCAGTGCTAAGGTTCAGCTTACCCTGAGTTTCTTTCATGTTATGATATTAACAGTATATCAGAGTTCTCAAATAACATGCACATTAGTCAATTTATTAAACAAACATGTTTTGACTTTAATTTTGTTTTGCCATTTATTTGATAATTTCCACTGCTAAGGTAAATGCATTCTATTCTGTAGTTTTACTCAAGATACTGACATCCCAGGTTTGTCCATCACCCTTTCAAAATAATAAGAGTCTGAGTCTATGAAGAGGCTGCTTGGAGCTGGCCCATGTGAATGTATTCCAGAGCCTGGTGATGGTCCTCATATGAATCTCACTCACTCAACATTTACAAGTGCAGACAATTCTTCCCTCAAGAAAATGTAGAGGTCAATTGCCATGAATGCATCCACAGGAACATGGAGATTGTTTTGTGCCATTATGTGGGTGCACAGGGTGAAAACGTCCTCATCACAAGCTATGTCATGGCGGTGGATACAGTCGCCTTCACAGTTGGTACGATTTTCCTCCGACACTTGACACAGATAATCGCCTGTGCCATACAATTCAGGTATGGTATACATGACATCCGGGCGACCGTGGGGAACAAGCTCATTCCTTGATGGACGAATCAGATGGCTGTTCCAGGTCACCTTAACTGAATCAAATTCATCCTGCGGACATGATCAGAGTAATACCAAATCAAATTACAAAATTGATTACTGGGAAAAGTTTAGGCCTTTTATTAAAGTATAATCATAGGCCTGTTGGTTAGAGTATTTTAGGCTATACATGTCTACACCATCCATTGTTGATGCCACTTACCTGAATCAAACCAAGGAAGCAGAATAAGATAAGGTTCTTGTCCAAGAAGTCACCATCAAACTGACCTTCATCTTTGAGTCTGTGAAGATGTTGGAGCCATACAAATATAAAATAAAAATAAAAATAGGTATATAGCCATAAAAATATCTAGCCCAGTCTAAGTAGCCTATATGAAATAAACATCTGTGTAGCCTAATGCAATATATTGGTAAAAATGTCTACAGAATTTCAAAATCTCATCTATAAACGTTGCTGCTTGGGAGCTGGTAGCTAGCCAGACAATTGTCCAGACAATTATTCAACAACCTAAAGCTGCATGCACACCAGGTCATTGCGTTGCACCGGAAGTCATTCATCTCAATGGGGCAGTTGCGTTGATCCGTTGCGTTGCTCTGCATTGCGTTTCTTGTCCGGCAGGGTGCGGTAATCAGTCAAAATATTTCAGCTTTTGCGTTGCGTTGGATCCGTCAAAACAACCGGAAGTAAACCGGAAGTAGTTTCTTGACCAGAGCTTTCACCTCAGATGTAAAATCCGCCATTGGCGAAAATCTTTAATTTGGCTCTACAAGTGTTAATATGTCATTTTATGAAGTTTTTATATGTTTTCAGGCGAGAAAGTAACCATATATATTCACAAAATGTGTCCAGTTTATCAAAATAACCCGTTTATATATCTGATGTTAACATACTGACTGTGTCCGCGAATGCTATGCTATTGTTATGCTATCTGAATGGTGTACTAGTTTTCACTGAATAAATCGCGATTTCTTTCAAAGAAGGTAGCAGGTGTTTATGTCCATGTCAAGGAGAAGGTACGACTTGTATGACAGTAGTGTGATTAGGACATAAGTTGAGGATATTAGTCTACCTCTGATGCTAACTTGTATGGCATAGTAGTGTTTGTGATGCTAACGGCGCCATCTTTGCTATCTCCTCCGGACATATATATTACCGCTGTGTTGTTGCGTCTGCATCGCACGTGACGTATGTCAAGCCCATCCCACCAGGTTGCGTCAGAACGGTGGGTCACGGTCCCTGGTGTGCATGAAGCGTCAGGGTGCGGCAATCAGTCAAAACATTTCAGCTTTTTGCGTTGCGTTGGATCCGGAAGTAAACCGGAAGTAGTTTCTTGCCTCAGCTCTCGCCTCAGATTTTGAATCCTCAATTTTGGCCGCCATTGGCTAAAATCTGTAATTTGGCTCTACAAGTGTTAATATGTCATTTTATGACGTTTTTATATGTTTTCAGGCGAGAAAGTAACCATATATATTCACAAAATGTGTCCAGTTTATCAAAATAACCCGTTTATATATCTGATCTGACGTTTTTTACCCCACTTCTGTGGGAAACTTCGCTAGCAACACGAGTAGAGCTTTGCATCTGCATCGCACGTTGAAGTACGTCAAGTCCATCCCACCAGGTTGCGCCAGAACGGTGGGTCACGGTCCGCGGTGTGCACGCAGCTTTAGGTATAACCATAGCGGGAGGGGCGTTGGCAGGCTGTCGGCTAACATTATCCTAGGCTAGGCTATCAACACTGCTAAAATGTCAGTGTAGGCTTGCTTCAGATTTCGGTATTCGGTTACAGTAATAGAATCCTGGATGAATGTAAATACGTGTAATTTATGTAGGTTATAACATTAGTCTACTTACCAGTTACAACAACGTGAATTTTGGGAAAGTGGGATGCTGACTGTATGAACCTGCCGAACATGCGCCGCGGACGGGCAGGAGTAGGGAGCCCTCAGTTTACGTCAGGTGCGGAGTGATTTGCGGAGTGAGTTTACTAAACTGTGCGCACAGTTTACTCTTTTTTTTAATACAAAAACATTTGTATTATCTTAAATTAGCAAACATTAGCATTAGCATCAGGAGTTGGCAACAGACAAGAAAACACAATTGAAACACTTTTGTCCAAACTGCCCCAAAGTGGACTAGAACCTGTGATTGCAAGTCTCTGTGTTAGCAAAGCATTCTTCCTTTTGTAGCTTCTTGCCTGTGGCCATTGATACGTGAATACACAAACATAAACTATTTTGTTGGATATTATCTATCGATAATACAATTACTTTCCTTTCACCACTACGCACACTGTATCGTGACTGGCCTGATTATTTCAGTCCAAAGCCAGGTTAGCAAACATCAAGTGCAATAGTTATTACTGTGTGTGTTTACACTATTTATGTTTTACCCACCATGCTCTAATCTGTGCTGTCATTGGTTCCAGGCAACCCTTCTTCCAACCAAAACAAAAAAACCATAAAGGAGAGATTCCTCAAACTCCTGCCCTGCTGTCGTTCTGGCTCCACCCCCTCTCTCACTCAAAGCAAGTGTCTATCTGCCTCATTTCTCTATCCCACCACTCTGTGCTATCACTGGCCCACGCTACACAAATCAACTTCTCGGGCTACTGACGGTGATCATCTGTCACGCTCACGTTCTCCTCCTCTTTCCTTTCCCCCTTTCTTTCTGTTTACCTTTCCATGTGTCTCTCTCCCCTATTCCCCTCTCTCTCTCTCTCTCTCTCTCTCTCTCTCTCTCTCTCTCTCTCTCTCTCTCTCTCTCTCTCTCTCTCTCTCCCCAACTCATTTACAGTGTAGCTTATATAAGGTGTTCTCTAGAGAAGGGGGAGTCTAGATGTCATGCCCCTGCCCCCTATTTCTCTCTTCCCTCCCCTTCCATCTCTGTCTCTCCCTCTCTCCCTCTCTCTCTCTCTCTCTCTCTCCTCTCTCCCTCTCTCTCTCCCTCTCTCTCTCTCTCCCTCTCTCTCTCACTCTCTCCCCCCTCTCTCTCTCTCTCACTCTCTCTCCCTCTCTCACTCTCTCCCTCTCTCTCCATACAGTGTAACAGGCCATAACCATGCCTTTCTCTCTCTCTCTCTCTCTCTCTCTCTTCTCTCCCTCCCTCACCCACTATTCTCTCTCTACCCCCCCCTCTCTGATACAGGGAGTGATGCAGATGATGGAGAGCTGTCTACTGTGTGTTACAGACCAGAAGGTTTGGACCAGCTTCAACTGCAGACCAACTTCAATAGGAGAGAGCTGCAGATCCTCTATAGGGGTTTCAAAAGCGTCAGTCTCACTCCCATCCTCCTTTTCTTACCTTCTATCTTTCATTTTCTCTTTTTCTTTTCACTGCAATACTACCTCTTGTTTGCTGTTCTCTCTCTAATTAGTGTTACAATTGCATAGTGTGTGTGAGTGAGTAAAAAGTGTGTGTCTGTGTGTGTCTGTCTGTGTGTCTGTCTGTGTGTGTGTGTGTGTGTGTGTGTGTGAGAGAGAGAGTGTGAGTGTGAGTGTGTGTCTGTGTCTGTGTGTGTGTGTGTGTGTGTGTGAGTGAGTAAAAAGTGTGTGTCTGTGTGTGTGTCTGTGTGTGTGTGTGTGTGTGTGTGTGTGAGAGAGAGTGTGAGTGTGAGTGTGTGTCTGTGTCTGTGTGTGTGTTTGTGTGTGTGTGTGTGTGTGTGTGTGTGTGTTGTAACCCCACCCTGGTGTTGTTTCTGTAGGAGTGCCCCAGTGGGGTGGTAAATGAAGAGACATTCAAGACCATCTACTCCAAGTTCTTCCCTCACGGCGGTAAGTTAACGTGCACTATGTTGTATGATATTATGTTATTGTAGTAGACCTTTTTTATTACATTCTACTACACTGAACTGCAATATTCTATGATAAAACTACCATCAGCCCTCCATCTCTCCATGTCAGATTCCAGCAAGTACGCACATTTCCTGTTCGAAGCTTTTGACACCCACAAGAATGGAGCTATCAGCTTTGAGGTGAGGAATATGGATGTGAGATCAAATCATTGAGCCTCTTGCAACATATCAGAATTGGGGTAACAAACTGATGTTATTATAGTATAATAATAATAATAACAACAACAACAACAACAACAACAACAATACGCTTTATTTAGCAGCTGATGCAGCTCTATTTATATAGCACCTTTCATACATAAGAAGGCAGCTCAACGTGCTGTGCAATACAGCACAAAAGAACAGATTAAAAAACAACTAAGACATCAGCAACATGGTGCAAAAGAAAGAAAAAGAAACAACAGAAAGTAGATGATTATTAATAACAGAAGTAGATGATTATGAGCAATAATTATAATGAACACTTTATTTCATTTTGGGACATTGATTGTTGATATTATCAAAGAGTAAAAAAAAAAAGAGTATTAAAAACATAATGAAAACATACTTGGTCAAATCTAACATCAGGTTATCCACTACTGCCTTTAACTTACTACTAGTCATGTCATGTAGCTTTAACTTACTACTAGTCATGTCATGTAGCTTTAACTTACTACTAGTCATGTCGTGTAGCTTTAACAAACATAGCTTACTACTAGTCATGTCATGTAGCTTTAACAAACATAACGCTTCCAAATATGTGACATGGTCTGATGAAAAACTCCCCAAGTAGGGCAAGGTCATTTTATTAATTTTTCCAGATTATGAAAGGGTAGATTGTAAACTTTCAAATTAAGTGTCATACATCGAAATAAATTCACCCTCAATGTTTTCACAGCCACTTTTCACAGGAAGGTAATGGGTGGGAATAATAGCTGGTTAACTCCACCCCTAACCACTCCCCCAGGACAACCACTCCCCCATTACACTACCTGTCATTATCTCCCTGTCATCTGTCAGTGGGGTTGTCAGCTAACCCTCAGGAAACAAACTTGCAGGGCTGACATGTTTAAATGGCTAAATAATAATAATTCAAGATTCATGATGTTTTATTGCCATGTGTGGCAAAAGTTTATTACATCCCATTATACAAGTATGAGAGAGTTATGGATCTTATGGCTTCAGTTTCAGTCGACATTGCAGCAGCAAAAGAAAACAAAATGGCAATGGAAAAAATACATTAGGTAAGATACAACTGAGCAATACAATAATAGAATAGTAAAAAATAATAATGTTGTGTCCGTGTGTATGCATTTATCATTATAGTCCATAAAGCATCTAGTGGGACTTTGGTTAAGTCCCATCCCATCCCATCTGGGCATCAAAGCTGTAATAAAAATAGAAGTGCATTGAAGTAAATAAGTGCATTTAAAATGATTGCCCACTGTTACCAACACACCATTTTTACAAAATACTGTTCATAAAATGGAATTGCCAATTAGATTAGATTCAACTTCATCCTCATCGCAGAGTACAAGCAGGGTTCGAGTTATAAGCTGAGCTTTGTGGGGGTCTCCAAAATAACAGTGCGAAATGTTCTCATGCACGCCCGCGAATCATGCCCACACAGCGTTGGGACTTACAAGTTTTAATTAGCCATAGGCTACTCATTTCACCACATCAACAGCACCACATGAAACAACAGCTATAAGCGATAGTCACGGGTATCTCGGCCAATAATTTTGATGTTTTTGCTATACAGTCCATTCACTTTCCCTGTTAGCACGACACATTGTCCACATCTCCATTTCCAGTGACATCGCACCTGACATAAATAATCATGTATGCTCGTCCATGAACAAGCAACAAACAACCTTCCTAGCAATACGCGACATGCTTTATCGGTTATTTTAGATAATGCTTTGGAATCTGATCAGCTCTCATGGAATGCCTCTTGTCCAATCAAATGACTTGGTCCCTTTATGACGTTGACCCAGTGTGCGCTCCGGCGTTCTCAGAGCAAATTTACGAACGCACTTTACATTGTGGCAGTTTGAAAACGTGGGATAGATTTGTCCGTGAGTATCAGTATTTACATGTTACAATAAGGTTAATGTAGCTAAAATATACATTCTAATTGTTGAGTTTATATTTGTTGGTTTGATGTTGTTAGCCTCTTGTTGTTAGCCTCATCATCATCTTATCTCATCCAAGCTTATGTTATATTATGTTTCTTCGGAAGCACTTGCTTTTGTTTGAGCTCTGCTATTTCAACAGTTTCAACGTTAGGTGTCATAACAGGTGCAGCTGAATTCAAGTTTGGTTTCTTGGATGAAAACCCGAAACATTCCAGGCTTGTCGACTCGGTCGGCAGCAGTGGCCTTTTTTGGGGCGGCATGATAGCTAGCTACTGAATATTTTCTTCTCAATAACCGTGTTTTCACGTTCGCAAGCTCTCAACGATCATATTCTGCTGTTGCATAATATTCTACTGCGCCCCATAGTGTCTTGGTGGTAAAGTGCAGGCAGTCAAAGGCATACTGTCATTCACAGGAGATTAATGCTGGTGCGCGTAGTTCTTTTGGAAAACGTGTTTATTTTAGAATATTTATCATATAAATAAATATAAATAATGCTCATTACATTGACATTTATGATCAAATACTGGTTGTGGTAATGTATTATTAGCGACCCCCACAGATGTATGATTTTACTGCTTTCATGGGAGCTCAGACCTTCCTTATGGGAGCTCAGCTCCCATTGGCTCCCACATAACTCGAACCCTGAGTACAAGTATTATAAAACAAAATGCAGTTTAGCATCCAACCAAAAGTGCAAATAGTGATATAAGAACACAATATAAATAAAACAATAATGGCAGTGATAGATAACTAAGCAATATACAGTATGTGCAGAGGTAGTATTGTAAACATCAGTTTAGTTTAGAGGTATACTGTTATGAGCTATATACAGTTAGGTAGCTAGTACAGTGAGGTAGTTTATGTACAGAAGTATAAAAGAAGCTATATCAGGAAACATGTGCAATATACAGTATGTGCAAAGGCAGTATTGTAAACGTCAGTAGTGCAAACGTTATAGAGTGATCACATTACCAGGAATGTGCAGTCATCTAAAGCCCTCTTCACACATAGTTCCCTGTAAATTACATGGAATCCCAACCTTTATGATGTTGTATATGGTATCATTGTAATCCTTGATCTTCAAAACATAGTGGTAGACATCACCTGTTCGGTGTTGTCATGTTTGGTTAAGGAAATATGAAGCAAAATACATAATTTGGCTATGGTGGAAAGGAAATTGGCCGCCATGGCCACCTGAACACTTTATGATGTTGTATGGTGTCATTGTAATCATTGACCTTTAAAACATAGGGGTAGACATCATCTCTTCAGGTTACACCTTAACTGCTCCTCCTGAGACATCTTCTGCCCCTCACCACTACGTCTCCTAAAGACACCCGCTTTCCCCTCTACTGTGTCCCTAAGAACTTCTATTGCCCCCCTTGTACTGTTTCTGTTTCTCCAGTGTAAAAAAATAAATAAATTAAAAATTAAAATAAAAAATAAACTAGGTTTTAGAAGAAGGTGATAGGAGAAGGTTTTTCCTTCTATCAATGGCCCCGGGCCTGAGCTAGATTACTCTTCCTGCTACGAATGGTGGACTGATGATTCTCATGCTGAGTAATCAAATGTATTGATTGGAAGTCGCTTTGGAATAAGGCGTCTGCTAAATGCCAAAAATGTAAAATGTACATCATCTGTTCGGTGTTGTCATGTTTGGTTCAGGAGATATGAAGCAAAATACACAATGCGGCTATGGCAGAAAGGAAAATGTCCGCCATGGCCACTAGGAGGAGTTTTTTACGAGGGCTCCACGTCTGAAAATGTTCAGGACCCCAAACTGTACAAGTGTACCAAGTTTCATGCTTTTATGAAAGAGTTTATGTTTTTTTCACATTTTACCCGGACTATAGTGGCTGCCTCTCACAACAGCTAATGTTGGACACTTCATTTACATTACTTTTTTTTTATTTATTTTTTTACATTTTTGGCATTTAGCAGACGCCTTATTCCAAAGCGACTTACAATCAATACATTATGACTAAGCAAGTGAATCATCAATCCACCAGTCGTAGCAGGAAGAGTAATCTAATCGCCCATTGGCAGTCTGAGTGATAGAAGGAAAACATATGATTTTAAAAAGTATTATTAATTAATTTATATATATATATTTTAATGGTCCATATGGGGCCCTGCCTCCTCTCCTTTCCCCTGACTGAGCCCCCTCCTCCTCTAACCCATGCTCTTTCTTCTCTCTCTCCTCCAGGACTTTGTCACGGGCCTGTCCGTCATCCTACGAGGGTCAATCACAGACAAGCTCAACTGGGCCTTCAACCTCTATGACCTGAATAAGGACGGCTGCATCACCAGAGAGGTACACACACTCTGTTAGAGTTGGACGATGTTTTCATAATGTTAAATGTTGTAAAGAGGATACTCTGTGTACTGTGTGAACTTTGTACACCCTGTACGCTGGGCTCTGTTTAAACTTTTGCTCACCCCCTGTCCATTCCTTATCTTCTGTCCCAGCTGGGCCTCCACCATCCTGACATTGTGTTGTCCGAGAGGCCCAGCAATAAAACTGTTTACATTAAGCTGTACATTCCCATGAAACTGCTTATGTTAAACATTCCCATGAAACTGCTTATGTTAAACATTCCCATGAAACTGTTTAAGCTGTACTTCCTCAAGAAAACTGCCTCCCCCTACCCATGTGTTGAGAATAAAATGACTGGCTCGGAGGGGGAAAGATTCAGTTTGAATCCGGAGTCTCTCCGGGAGACTTCGGGATTCACTCTCCTTGCAAGAAAATAAGAATCATGATTGAATCCGGGTCTCTTTGTTGTTTAAAGTCTACTACGGTCTGTTTGAACTAGCGATGGGTTAGCATGGCCTGCTTTACAACCAGGCTGATCAGAATATAGCATTTAACCCTATTAGAACCGAACACGTGGTCCTTCGAGCCGGATTCCTACGTCGTCTGGGAGAAGACCAGGAGGAACGACACGCCGAAGTCTGTCGCAACAGCCCGGGATCGAGCGACCCGGAGAAAAGTCCTGGGACGTGAATTCGCCCCAGGCCGGTGACGTTAGAATGTCAATTCCTCCTTTTCTCCTCCAAAAGACGGCTGACGGAATCCAGACCAGACAACAGGCAACAAAGACACCGGTAAATAGAAAAAGAAAGATTGCAATCGAAATGAATAGTCTATCTATCCTAAATTGTACAAAATAGGAATTGTTTGACATACAAAAAGAATCCATTTTGAAAAATAGATGTATATCTTTTGTGTTATGTAAACAGTAGACTAATGGAAATTAGACTGTGAGTTTGACATACAAAAAGAATCCATTTTGAAAAATAGATGTATATCTTTTGTGTTATGTAAATAGCAGACTAAGAATGGAAACTGAAAACTCTGACTGAAAGTGAATACTTGTGAGAATTGACTGTCACCGGTGACGAACGGAGAGCGGAGTTAGAATATAACTCTGTCATCCGCGACGCACACTGCGGTGAATTAAGGAAACTAGGTTTTGAACGACACGTTGTCTAGTAAAAACAGAAGCATTGACATAAAT
>NC_137675.1:32313709-32363709 GCF_963989245.1 Nansenia antarctica | reverse complement strand
ATCATGTGCTCCATCTATGACATGATGGGAAAGTGGACGTGTCCCAGCATGCAACACAACGCCCCCAGGGAGCATGTCGACAACTTTTTCCAGGTAACTGACTCCTTTCCCGACTAGTTTCCTGTTCCAATGCCTTCCAAAATGGGACCTGCCTTGTGTTTGGGATGGCTATGACTGAAGTGAGCTTTTTGTGCAGGGACATCCTCTTCCTGAAACGTTAAGCACGATAGCCCCCCCCCCCCCCCCCCCCGCTGGACACAGAAAATAATTGCTTTTTTTTCCGGGTCAGTGGTTTTTGATGATGCTTTAGAATAAAGACTTGGGTTCAAATCTTGGCCCGTCTGCGTTAGGGATATAGACTGTTTGATCACTGACCTTGAATGATGTGAAAGAAAGGTGACATGAGATTGACCAATTCAGTCACGTGTCAGGTCAGTGGTGATCATTGTAATGATGTTACACTCAGGTGGTGGAGCAATTTGAATTCAATTTCTGTCTTCTCTGTCACACGCTGTTAGAAAATGGACAGGAATAACGATGGAGTGGTCACCATCGAGGAGTTCCTTGAGTCGTGTCAAAAGGTTTGTGACCTCCCACTGTGAAAACAGTTGTTCCACTGTGAAAACAGTTGATAAATGTTAATACTGTAAAAGTTTACATCGCACACAATCTCTTTTGTAGATCCAGCTCCAGATTTTATTCAAAGCGGAACTTCGAGCACGTCTTTTCTTTATTTTTCACTGGTGAACTCACCATTTAGTCTTCTGACTTTGAGAACTCTGAAAGCCTTGTTGGAGAAAATATGTTGTTTTATGGTCAATTAAAAGATCTGAGGTCGTAGACATGGTTGAGAATAATGAGTGGATAACTTGTGTCCATTTAGACGTCTCTACAATCTGGGGAATCGGGGACTAAAGGAAGGCCTTTCCCTTCCTGTAAGAGATGTGCCAATAACTGTGGCATAGCTAACAATTCATTCTTCCTGTGGACAGTGCCAATAACTTGTTGCGCAGATTCATATGATTGGTTACCAAGAGTAGTGACCTCATCAGGGAGTAAACCTATAAAAGTTTGTGTCTCTCCTCACAGGGGGCTTTTTGCTATTTTCTCTCTGAGCTCATGTAACTTTGCTTAATAAAAGGCCTCATTTGAGCCAATTGATTTAAGCTCTTTGTGCTTTTATATTACTACTAAATCTACTAAGAATCAATTAAATCCACAACAGCCTTTTTGTGCTTTTTGTCCCTCCCCTGCTCCCATCTAGGATGAGAACATCATGCAGTCCATGCATCTGTTTGACAACATCATTTAGGGACCTATGAGTGTGATGAGTCAGATAGGACCTCTTCTCTACCACCGGACCCATCCCCTCAGTCCCATAAAGGACACCCCTACCCACGCTGACTGTCTCTACCCACGGTGACTGTCCTCCCTACCCACGGTGACTGTCCTCCCTACCCACGCTAACTGTCTCTACCCACGCTGACTGTCTCTACCCACGGTGACTGTCCTCCCTACCCACGCTGACTGTCTCTACCCACGCTGACTGTCTCTACCCACGGTGACTGTCCTCCCTACCCACGCTGACTGTCTCTACCCACGCTGACTGTCTCTACCCACGGTGACTGTCCTCCCTACCCACGGTGACTGTCCTCCCTACCCACGGTGACTGTCTCTACCCACGGTGATTGTCTCTACCCACGGTGACTGTCTCTACCCACGGTGACTGTCCTTCCTACCCACGGTGACTGTCCTCTCTACCCACGGTGACTGTCTCTACCCACGCTGACTGTCCTCCCTACCCACGCTGACTGTCTCTACCCACAGTGACTGTCCTCTCTACCCACGGTGACTGTCTCTACCCACGCTGACTGTCCTCTCTACCCACGGTGACTGTCTCTACCCACGGTGACTGTCTCTACCCACGCTGACTGTCTCTACCCACGGTGACTGTCTCTACCCACGGTGACTGTCTCTACCCACGGTGACTGTCCTCTCTACCCACGCTGACTGTCTCTACCCACGGTGACTGTCTCTACCCACGGTGACTGTCTCTACCCACGGTGACTGTCTCTACCCACAGTGACTGTCCTCCCTACCCACGCTGACTGTCTCTACCCACGGTGACTGTCTCTACCCACGGTGACTGTCTCTACCCACGATGACTGTCTCTACCCACGGTGACTGTCCTCTCTACCCACGGTGACTGTCTCTACCCACGGTGACTGTCCTCTCTACCCACGGTGACTGTCTCTACCCACGGTGACTGTCTCTACCCACGCTGACTGTCTCTACCCACGGTGACTGTCTCTACCCACGCTGACTGTCTCTACCCACGGTGACTGTCTCTACCCACGCTGACTGTCTCTACCCACGGTGACTGTCTCTACCCACGGTGACTGTCTCTACCCACGGTGACTGTCTCTACCCACGCTGACTGTCTCTACCCACGGTGACTGTCCTCTCTACCCACGGTGACTGTCTCTACCCACGCTGACTGTCTCTACCCACGGTGACTGTCTCTACCCACGATGACTGTCTCTACCCACGGTGACTGTCCTCTATACCCACGGTGACTGTCTCTACCCACGGTGACTGTTCTCTCTACCCACGGTGACTGTCTCTACCCACGGTGACTGTCTCTACCCACGCTGACTGTCTCTACCCACGGTGACTGTCTCTACCCACGCTGACTGTCTCTACCCACGCTGACTGTCTCTACCCACGGTGACTGTCTCTACCCACGGTGACTGTCTCTACCCACGGTGACTGTCTCTACCCACGGTGACTGTCCTCCCTACCCACGCTGACTGTCTCTACCCACACTGACTGTCTCTACCCACAGTGACTGTCCTCTCTACCCACGGTGACTGTCTCTACCCACGGTGACTGTCTCTACCCACGATGACTGTCTCTACCCACGGTGACTGTCCTCTCTACCCACGGTGACTGTCTCTACCTACGGTGACTGTCCTCTCTACCCATGGTGACTGTCTCTACCCACGGTGACTGTCTCTACCCACGGTGACTGTCCTCTCTACCCACGGTGACTGTCTCTACCCACGGTGACTGTCCTCTCTACCCACGCTGACTGTCTCTACCCACGGTGACTGTCCTCCCTACCCATGCTGACTGTCCTCTCTACCCACGGTGACTGTCCCTACCTGACTGTCTCTACCCACGGTGACTGTCCCTACCAACGCTGACTGTGAGGAGCTGAAGCAATGGGAGGTGTTAAAAAAGGACTTTTCATCAATTTCCACCCCCACACGGATACGGATTCACTTATTCCACCCCGCAGCTAAAGGGAGACTTGAGAGAGAGACTTCCAGAGACTTGACCCTTTTATACAATATAAAAAAGAGTGTGTGTGTGTGTGTGTGTGTGTGTGTGTGTGTGTGTGTGCATGTGCACAGAGTCAGGTACATTAACTAGAAATGACACAGACCAGTACAGACCAGATACTTTAAGAGTCTAACACTCATGAGACA
Organism: Nansenia antarctica; assembly: GCF_963989245.1. Taxonomy (NCBI): domain Eukaryota; kingdom Metazoa; phylum Chordata; class Actinopteri; order Argentiniformes; family Microstomatidae; genus Nansenia; species Nansenia antarctica. The sequence continues at coordinate 32,360,218 of NC_137675.1, read as the reverse complement.
CACCACCCATGGTACAGCACTTCATCTATGGTACTGCTTCAAACCCTCACTACATAATTCTCTCTCTCTCTGGAAAAAAAATATTGTTTTACTTCAAGGGACAAAGGCCAAAATCAAGCAATAAATAGTTTGGACTATCCTACGTATATGAGAGCAAATCGTTGCTCCGTCCTCCGGAGTGTGTTGTGTGTCTTCTGGAATGTTCTAATGGAATTCTCTACACTATAATCCATACTATAATGTGTCTGCATGACGTGTATGTAACCATAGAAATCGAAATCGAATGAACTCATTTTAATTGTATCTGTTGATGACATAATGACGATATACTGTAAAATCATTCATGTAACCAATTGTGCATCTAGTTGCCAGGCATTGCTTGTTGTAAAACTGTGTGTATATTTTGTATGGACATCATAATGAAGATGATGATGATGATGGTGATAATGAAGAATAAAGTCAGAGTTGCTATGCAAACACGTATGTCCTATTATTTCCACATTTTGGAAAAACTGAAATTGCATTAAGATGTTATATTGTTTTATATCTGTCATGACGGAAAATGGTATGGTTCAGCAATGTCTAAATCCAAACATTGTGTACATGTAAAACAGGGGTGTCAAATTCAAACTTACTGAGGGCCAGGCTGAGGTTTGTGAATAAAATCTGGGGCCAGACATTTAGTACAATGATATCGAAGAAATATAAGAAGGCTAGTAACTGTATTAAATAAATACTAGCTACTTTTGGAAAGGTAGATTAATTTATTTTTCATTATTTAGCCGGCTTCAGCTTAGACATAAGCCTACTGCGTTTAATATTTTTTAGACACCTGTTGCTAGGTAGAATTCATAATTGGGCATAAACATTTATGCCTCATCACCCAATGTAATTTTTCCCTGCTTACGTCAGTCACACTCACATTACCCTAGCAACGATACTGCTCCAGTGCCCTGCTACAGCAGAGAGATAGGACACGGAGCGCAGTCCGCAGTGCGAGAACACACACACACACACACACACACACACACTAGAGAAATTACTCCAAATGACAGTTTCCCACAGGCTATGATACCCAATACATTGTTATTGGTATATTTGCAAAATATTTACAACATTTGAGTAATGTTTTACTTGTAGTAAATTAGTAATAGACAGTCAGATACAGTGTGACATGAGAGCAGCATGTCTAACAGTAGAAGCAGGGCAGGTCCTCATGGTTGGTGTTGGACTCCTGGCAGGCAGGCGATGGAGTTCAGCGGGGCACCATCTTGAGTTGGATAGGCCGCTTGGGGCCCAGAAGACCCTGGGTGTCCAACTCAAGGGGGATCTGGTGGGAGTTGACACCCAGAGTAGGAAAGAACAAGTTAAACAGATTTCAGCACAACACTATGAATGCTGCCTATGAATGCTACCTACTACTGTGTAATTGTGACTTTCCGGTAAACTTGCAAAATGAACTGAAACTCCTTTACATCGTCTCTTGGGTGTACTGTACATACATTCAAATGACCCTATAGTCTTGAGGGAGTTCAGCAGAAGAAACGTAGCTTTGTTTAAAAAGACATACTTCCATATCAGTTAGTACGTAGCCTATAATGAGGATGAGTGTATTCAAAAATGCAATCTGGGAAATTAAATGGGAAGTACATATTCATGCAGTAGTAGTTTTCAAAAAGCGATGAGCTAAAAGTCAGATACCATGATGATAAACAGATGTGTCAGCCTTTATAGCGAACTTTGAACTAATTCCTGGCAGGTTATTTTACAATCTCAGCTGGTGTTATTTTATGTAATATCATTATGTAATAGTCTAACCCTCACCCTAAAGCTACAGATCTAGGATCAGATTAGCCAAACCCTCAAATCTAACCTTAACCATTAACCTTATCAGTGGTCAGATATAATAATAATAATAATAATAATAATAACTTTTTATTTGTATAGCATTTTTCCTGCAAACGTTGCAGCTCAAAGTGCTCAGATAGAATAGGTAGGAAGAGATTAGCTACCTTCTCTTATGATCTATGTTTAAGGGCTCCTTTGTGGTTGTGTATGTGACTGTTAAATACTATAACTTTTAAGTTATAAATGAAAGAGAAGTGACTTTGAGAAGGAATGCTAGATCAATGACATGCTATGCAGGATAAAGAGTTTTATCATGTGTTTATTTATGATATCTGTCTTTCTTGATCTGTCTCTTCCAAAGTGAAGTACACTCATAAAGCTATCTCTATAAATATTACAAACAGGTACACACTGTTTCATTGATTTGACTTACTGCAAGAAATATATAAGAGGTGCTACATTATAATACATTATATTATTATGATGATGATGATGATGATTATTATTATTATTATTATTATTATTATTATTATTATTATTATTATTATTACATAGATATCATGACTAGTCAGATCTGGCCCAGAATGTCACCCTGTTTCAACTAAGAAATTCTTAGTGAGAAACACATTTCTTTTTCACGCTGAAATACTGAAAATCAATCACTGATTGAATGAGGACAACTAGCTAACAAAGCTAACTTTGTAACTTCCGACCCTCTACTCTACAGAAAACTAGCGAGTGTTTGAACAGGAGTATGACATGTTCATGACATGTCTTTTCCAGGACTTCATCTCAAGGGCTTTTTAATGATCCTAATACAACCGGCTGTTTTAGGTCACCAAAAAGCCGTTGAGATGACAATGATGAAAAGAAAAATCGCCCAAACGACATGTGACCTGGCCTAGTCCTGGGCGTCTCTGAAAGACGTCATCATGACATCTTTATAACATCTTTGTGCTTGCTGGGTCAGTCACTTTTTTGGTTCTTTTCTTAAAAAAAGAACATTTGGAGGCGCTTGGTGGCATAGCACACTAAGGTGTCAGCCATGTAATCGATCCCCAGTTAAATTCCAGCCATCGACATAACCTGCATGTCATCCCTCCTCTCTCCCTCACCCATCCTTCCTGTCAATCTCTACTGTCGCTATCCCATTAAAGCAGAAATGCCCTAAAAACATATTTTTTTTAAAAGAAAAAGAAGAAGAACATTGAACAACGAATACATTACATAAATAAACGCAACAAAGTCATAGGTACAAAAAATTGCGTTATAATCATTCTATTATTATTTGATCTCACCTCTGTCTCTTTGCAGACAGTGAAGCTGAACTTCTGTAGAATCTCCACCATGGCCAGTTTCATCACCACCAGAGCGAATCGCATCCCGATGCAGTTCCGTGGGCCCGCCCCGAATGGCATGTAGGTGTACGGGTCGAAGCTGTCCTTGTTCTCCTTACTGAACCTGCACACAGAGAGGAGGAGGAGGAGGAGAAGGAGGAGGAGGAGGAGGAGGAGGAGGAGGGGGAAAAGAAGTGACATCAAAGTATTATGATAGTTACAGATTGTTGATGAAACCTGCTCTTATTGGTTGGTGTTGTGTTCAGATGTAGTCCACTACCTCTCTGGTTTGAACTCCTCGGGGTCTTGCCACAGGTCGGGGTCACGGTGCAAGGGCCAGGTGGGTACCATGACAACCATACCCTTGGGGATCGTGACGCCGTTGATATTGACAGTTTTCTTGGCGACCCTTTCAACTCGCAGGGCGATGGGGTACAACCTGAGAGACTCGTTGATCGCGCTGTCCAGATAGTCCATCTGCATCAGAGCCTCGTACTGGATAGGAGCCTGCACAGGGATGTTACACTCACATTAGCACCCTGTGAAATACTGTCAGCTATCTACTCTCTGTACCAAAGCAATAATAATAGATGGGAGTCTGCCGTGCACAGGGGTTACACACAGGCACCAGCACCCTTCAAAATACTGTGTCACCATCATACTTCCTGTAACAGTTGAATATGAATAGGAAACTGCAGAGGGGTTACCTTGTTGGGGAACACTGTGTCTATCTCCTCCTGCAGCTTGGACATGATGTGAGGGTTGGTTGCCAGATTGTAGGCCAGGAAGGTCAGGGAGCTACTGGTGGTCTCATAGCCAGCAAAGATGAAAAACATCGCCTGGGACAAGATCTCATGATCACTCAACCCTATGAAGAGATAGGGGAAAAAAGACAGGGAGGAGAGAAAGGGAGGGAAGGTAAGAGATTGGGGGGGGGGGGGTAGGTAGATGAGAGAAAGGGATGAAGAGAGTCCCATACAAATACAGTATGTCCACAGTGTGGTTGTAGGTATGAATGTGTATTTGAGGCAAGTGTATAGTATGTGTATGTTTGATGCGTGTGTATGTGTGTTTAAGGCAGGCACCTTTACTCTGCTCCTCTCCCTTTGAGCTGCTGCCTTTCTGGGAGTCCATCATCAGCTGCAGGAAATCCATCCGACTCTGGAAAGCAGCCAGACATCAGATCAGATCACATGACTGTCTGGCAGATCCCACAGGCTCTTTACACTGGATGAAGATCAAACATCTGGTCCATTCTATCTACACACCTTCATGGTGCCAGCCTCGCGATTCGACTTGATCTTCTGAACAGAAGAATAGAAGAAATTTGTGACCGAGGCAGGAAACAAGGAGAACTCCATCTTTTCCATCACAGGAATCATGAAAGGGAAGAATGCTGGATGGACAGGAAATGCCATGGTTACAAACAGGAACCAGGAAATACAAAGAGAAACACGAAATACCATGATACGTGACTCGTGAAATGATAAGTGCACAGAAATAACTCTGTATCCCTAGATACTTCTGAATCCAATCCACTCAGATCTAGAAGTGTCTAGCATTTAGGGACTAGGGGTTGTTCTGGGTAGGGCCAGAACATTCACAGTGTGGTTTATGTCAGACTAATCAATGAAATTGATAGTTTCATTTAGTAGAGGTCCCATATTATGAAAAACCGAAATAGCCTGTCAAGAACAGCACTGAAACAGAGGGGTATAGAGGTATGCAAGAATGCCTTTAGATTCAAATCTGAGTGGTATTTTCAGCAAAAAAGAGTATACTATGGGACCTTTAAGCACTAAATACATTCAAAGCTACATGGGGGCAGTTGTACCAACTATGAGGAACAGTGGGTTGAGAAAGTTAAACTTGAGCATTTTCTTGATGTTGGTCACAAACGGATGGGAAGGGTTGTGGAGGGAGTCGATGTCAACACCGAATGAAGTGCTGACAACCACATCCATACTGTATGGTCCAAAGAATCTGGAACACAACCACACAATCGCTGACCAGCAGAACCACAACCACTCAAATGAAAGGGGTAGTTCACTAAAAACGACCTCATCTTTAGAGAAAGAAAGGTTTTGGACTCGGAGAGAAATACTCACTCCTTGAGCTCAATGGGCTCATCTTTATCAGACTTGTTCTTCATACTGCTGACCAGGTTACCAGAGTGCTGCTTCATGATCCCGAACATCTGTGGAGGGAAAGATCCATATCACGTCTGAAACATGGACTAATATAATGTCTATATAGCCTGAGAATATGAATTTATACAGGATATGTCAAGAGATTGAATGGGACCTAATAATAGGATGGGAAGTTTGCGGGCATGTTGATTAGACACAGCTTAAGTGGGTTAGCTGATGAGCGAACTAGTTATGGGATTGGCTGTTGTACCCTTTAAAAACCCCTGGGTTTAGGTGAGAGGGGAAGAGGAGGGACAGGGGAAAAGGATTACTTGTGTTGATGTGAATGGACTGTTGGCGACATTGCTCTCTTGGAGCGAACTCTCTTCTAGTGAGCCGGGGTGGGTGGCTGGCTGGCTGGCTGGCTGGCTGGCTGTGTCTGGGCACAGAACAAGAGCTGCCGAAAAGAGACTTCCTGGTGGAGCCGAGCTGACTTGGACTGATCACGGGGCTGTCGACGTGAGTCATACTAGCAGAGCTGAGCCGACCTAATCGACTAATTGTGGGCTGCCGATGAGGGGTGTCCTGATAGAACCGAGCTGACCTGGGTTGATCGTGGGACTGCCGCCTAGAGACTCTCTCCATTGCATCGTTGGAGGCGGCAGGTCCCGTATCCAGGCAACCAGAGACTCTTTGTTTATTTATTTGATCTGTTTGTGGGGTAGCACTGAGAGTGAGAGCCTACCCCACGCACCCTACTCTGTGTTGTCTTGTCCTGTGTGTCTTCCCCCCCCCCCAACATGCCACCTAGTCCAGTACTTTGTAGGTCCTTGAGGGGGGTGGGGAGTGAAGGGTAGTGCCTCGGGTGGGTATCTATGGGAGTGCGTCTCATGTGTGCAGTGCCCTATTGGTTTTGGATGGAGTGTTCTCCTTTGCAGTGCTATATCAACATCACCAGAGTGTAGTGCTCCCTCTCTTGTATTTGCAGTGCCATCCCCATGTCACCTGAATGTCGTGTGGGTTTTTCCCCTGTTCACTATTTGTATGGCCATTGATTTTCAACAACGCGGAACTCTATTCACGTTATTCGAAAGAAAAGTCTGATCATTACATCGGATCCCGACATGAGGACGAAAGCATTAGAATGTTGTGAGTTTAGGATTATAAGGTTCTATCTCCGTTTAGGGTAGTTCAGAGATATTCAGCGTCAACGTTTTTACATTCCATTATGTTTTGTGAGGAGGAACCTTTGTATTTTATTAATTACTAACTCAAAAATGTCAACATTTTAAAAATAACACCACACAGGCATTAATAAACACCTAATGGATCAGATTATGTAAAAAACTCAATTCTGACAACAATGGAGATAGAACCTTATAATTCTAACGTCACGATGTGTCACATATGCTTGTCCTGGTCTTCTGTGTGAGTGTGTACTGGAGAATCTTGTGCCGGGAAGGTTTAAGGGGGTACACTGACACTCCATAGTGTGACAGATACATCATTTATATACTATAGTCTAGGAGCAAGTGACTCCAAATATTAAACATTATTCCATGCTCAGTCACATGGGAAGGAAAGTTGTTTATGTTCATGTTCAACTTCGGTTCAGGCCTGACACTAAGTTAAATGTTGCAGCTGTACGTTAGGTGATGGACAGCAGAACTCACATATGCAAAACACATCACCTGTTCATGGTCATGGGCTTAAAAGAGCCGAGTCATGCAACACTCCACCATAGTTAAACAGTGTTACACCGCTGGCTTATGAGAGTTATACTTATGGGTCCCCCCAGCCCCCACGAGCTCGCTCGCTCTCCTATTTAGGGGGTTTGAGAAGTTATGGGCTCCCTGCCATATTATTGTATTTGATGTTGTTAAACTAACCCTATCCCTAACATTTTACAGAGCAGAGCCATCCAATTATGCCAAACCTAATGTACTACCCTTTAGTTAAACAATATTAAACAGACGAACAGAGCGAATAAAAGAAGGAGGGGAGAGGTGGAACTGTACTTCTTTAAGCCGTCCACTGGTGAAGGAGGGAGACAGGATACTGCGGATCCGTCTCCACATATCGTCCTCGACGGCATTCACTGAGTCATACAGAGGCCCGTTGAGACCGAAATTCTAGAATAGGAATGATGGTAAAAACCTAATATTAATAATACTATAATAACATGATGTTATCAATTTAAGAACCATTTATGTATTGTTTTATCCATACAACGACTTAAAGTTACCCTCCTGTTAGTGAAAAGGGAGTAGCATTCCTTGACGAAGATGGTTTTGATCATGGCGTTGTCCATGATACACAGGACGGGCTGACGACCATCATAGATCCTACAGACCAGCAGAAACAAAGATAGTTGGATAGCTAGATAGATAGATAGATACAGACAGACAGACAGACAGACACAGATCTATACTCTTAGAAAAAAGAAAAGTTCTCCTGTGGGAGAACCCTTTGAAGAACCCTTTTAATGTCTATGTAGAACCCTTTTAGGTTCCATGTAGAACTCTTCTCCACAGAAGGTTATAAATGGAACCCATAAGAGTTCTTCGCAGGGTTCTCAACCAAAGATTCCTTTTGGAACCCTTTTTTCTAAAAGTGTAAACCCATCGTAGTTACCAATAACAAGGATCAGTTCAGCAGACTCACCCCCATATTTTCCCATACTTCTGGAAGCACTCTGAGTCATAAACGTGTATACCCTGGGAGCCCAAAAGAAAAACAGCCTGTTCATGAATGCTTGTTGCCATAAACCTGATCTGTGGCTGAGTCTATGAATGAGTGGAACTAGCTTCAGCCTAAAGATGACAAGTGTACAGGATTTGAATGGCCATCAAGTTGAAAAGCTTTATTGCCTTTTTTTTCGGAGTTCAAATTCAGCTTCCATGACTTTCAACACAACATAACAGCGCCTAACGTACAAACTACAGAGAAATCCAGCCAAACATCCCCATTGCCATATGTTACAAAACTATGTGGATACATCTACAAGGTAATGGTTTATGGGCTTAACCTTTACAAACCTTCTTATACTCCAGCATCGTCCCGAAGTAAGGAAAGGGTTTGGGACCAGGGATGCCCATTGTTTTGAATATTCCATATGGCCAGTACCCATACCTGGTCACAACAAATACTGCATCATCAACAATCTGACTTCTGAAATTGTTACGAGAACTAACAGTTTGTTAGAGTTAGTTAATATTCCAACATATGTATCAATCAAAAGCAATCAAAAAACTGTTAATGAAAACAGAAAACTGATTAAAGAGTTCATACTGGCATAATATGCTTAAATATCTGATATTACACACACGCACACACATAACTGTATTAAAACTCCTTACACTACGATTAGAGTTATGAGTAAGGCAAGGAGAGTCCATGTCTCGGCGGAGAAGTACGGAAGGTAGCCCATCTTTGATCAGGTTCAACCGCCTCTGAGCACGCTTGGACTTGTCTGCAGAAGGGATTATTTGATATCCTGACAGGGACACAAACAGGTGAAAGAGTAAGTGAGAGGTGAAGATGACGAAGGCATGGCTAGTTAATGATTTAAAGGATCCCTGCATACGCCTCTGTGCCTCTGGGTTAAAGGGGGTGAAACAAACCAGATTGAAATCAAACGATTAACTGTGTATTCTTCTTGAATGAAGAAATGCTCCGCTTTCAAATCAAACATACCAGTAAAATCATACAATCACGATACAATCACAAGCCCATCTTGTTATCTTCAACCTTGCCTTATAAACACAAATACCCTAATCATGTCAACCAATTGTCCAATTAATCATGTTATTGCCTTGGTAGAAACTGTGAGTAGGCCTACGCAAGAGATTGACTAAAGGATCTATTTTAGATAACTGGACAGTTATCATTGAGCTATTCAGTTATGCTGTATCTTCCCATTAAACCCCATAACTTTTCCAGTTTAGCTTCTCTTAATGATTGCTTGGAAGATATTAGATTTCATATTTAGCTCTCCTAGCTCCATGGTAGCAACACAGGACAGTCTTGGCTATCTATCTTTTATTGTTGGCTGTCTATTACGGTAGATTTTCATACTGGTCTCAATTTCGAGAAACAAATTAAAACAGTTGAGTAACATTTGCAAAATACAGCCTTTCTTGTCATCTGCAGATCTAGAGAAAGGCATCCATGCATTCATGTATTCATCTCATCTCATTTAGATTATTACAACTCCCTCTTTTATATACATATGTGACAGGGCATGGTTAAAAAGTCCGCAACTAGGGCAAAATCATTTTTCTGTTTTTTCCGGATTATGAAAGGGTAGATTGTAAGCTTTAAAATGATGTGTCATACATTGAAATCTGAAACAAGTTGAAGAAGTCATGGATAGTTTAATGGTGATACCCCCTGAACCACTGTACTGAGATATCCAGCCTTCAGAGTCTCGAGTCTTCAGAGACATTTTTCACAGAGGTAATGGGTGGGAACAATAGCTGGTTAACTCCACCCTAATCACTCCCTCAAGACAACCACACCCTCAAGACAACCACTCCCCCATTACACTACCTGTCATTATCTACCTGTCATCTGTCAGTGGGGTTGTTGCAGGGCTGACACGTTTAAATAGCTAAACAATAATCATAATAATAATAATAATAATAATAATAATTCAAGATTCATGATTTCTTATTGCCATGTGTGCCAAAAGTTTATTACATCCCATTACAAGTACAAGAGAGTAAAATTCATGGCAATGGAAAAAATTAGGCAAGATACAATTGAGCAATACAATAATAGAATGGTAAAAAATAATAATGTTGTGTCCGTGTGCACATGCATTTATCATTATAGTCAGGGGTGCACATAACTGGTGCGCCAGTGCGCATGCGTCGCCAAAATGCATGCTGCGCGGCAGATCAGCCGCATGAAGGCGCTCTTGCGCACCAACAGCTTTTTTTGTTTTGTTTTTGTTTTTGAAAAGTTGATTTCAGTGTTTACAGAACAGAGCAGTGCTTAAAGAGATGTCCGTTTATATCAGTGTGTTTAAAGAACAGACATTCAGTTAGTGCTTAAAGAGATGTCCGTTTATATCAGTGTGTTTAAAGAACAGACATTCAGTTAGTGCTTAAAGAGATGTCAGTTGATTTCATTGTGTTTAAAGGAGTCGGACAGACTTTCATTCTTAAAGAGCAGTCATTTGATTTTGCATTTGTTTCTTTTGTTTTGCACACAATAATTTGGTCGTTCATCTTTATTTATGAATAAATGTCGTTTTGCTAATAATATATCCATGTATCCCTTTTTTATCCATCCTGTGGGACGGGTCGTGACTCGCGAGCTCGGGGAGCACCAAGCAGCATCCCTAGGTGCTCCTCTGAGCACTGGCCCCAAAAAGTTATGTGCACCCCTGATTATAGTCCATAAAGCATCTAGTGGGACTTCGGTGTAGTTCCTTCCCATCCCATCTGGGCATCAACGCTGTAATAAAAAAAGGAGAAAGTACATTTAAAATGATTGCCCACTGCTACCAACACCACTTTTAACAAAATAGCCTACTACTATCTTCATAAAATAGAATTGCTTATACAATGACAATGACAAATACCTGAAGTGCTGGTGACTCATCAAGGTGCCATCTCTCAGAACCTCTCACCTCGTCATTCTGTAACACAAATTTCAGGTCAGAGGTGTGGACACACTGCTAGTGTAGGTTTTCCATAGACTCAGTGTACTGTACTTGTACTGAAGTAAGCTAGTGAAATCATTTCAATTCACAGTATTATTCTACAGCAAATCTACATATCAATGAATTAATCATTATTTTTGATTCCACACAACATTATCGTTCATTACAAAAGCATTTACTTTTTCTATAATCTATTATATCTCTAACAAAGCTAGCTAGCTAGCTAGCTAACAAGCTAACACTTGTTTGTGTAACGATGGTCAAACAGCCAAACTTCTTTCAATCAATTCTTTTATTTGACCTGCAGAGAAGACCTGCAGAGAAGACATATAAAACACAATTCTTCTCTGTTCTGCAACTCTTGTGAATCCATTAAGATGGCGGCCATGTTCTCCTACCACCGTCTATGTATATTTCACATCAGGATAATTTGCTTACAGAAAGAACACAAATTTCCCTCAAACATTACAAATAACAATTACAAACAACATGTGGAGCAACATACCTGCAGAGAAGACATATAAAACACAATTCTTCTCTGTTCTGCAACTCTTGTGAATCTGCGCGTTCAAAATAACATACAATAAATGTTCTGTTTCACATCATCACAATACATCACAATACATGTAAAAACAAACAGCACAGTACTACACCAACATTTTCACCCTACATTACAAGATTCTCCATACAAACAACAAAACACGAGGAGCGTTTTACATGCGCACATACCCATTAAGATGGCGGCCATGTTCTGGTACCACCGTGAGTACGGCAACAAGAGAAGGACAAAAGAACGCGCAGACCTGCAGTACACCCAAACTCCAAAGGGGGGCTCCAACAATAACCAGGGCTGCTCAAGCACGGCGAAACTCATCTACATTCACCACAACTAAACATACATTCCCAACTCTGTTACACCCACCTCCCCTGAATTTCGCCAACCTTGAGCAGCAACTATACATTTAAATACTACTTTTTACTTTTTACACTATTACATAGGGCCGCCAAAGGACAGGACAGCCAACTTGAAAAGTATCCTATAAGGATGAAGTGGAAAGAGAGGTAAACTATCTCTCCAACCAACTACTGGCGGTAGGATGCGTTCTACACCCCACAAGACCCTTTTTTTTTTTTTTTTCACTGTGTATTACTAGCCTTCAAGAGGCCACAACCTCTTATGAAACAATCAGAATAACGAACAAACCTATATGTCATAGGATGTCAGTGTGCACAGTGTATACATGCACTGAACTGAGCTTCGGCTTATCTAACTGTGGAAAGCCTGGAACACTGACCTACAAACAGCTCGAATGTTTGACTTAGTGTCTTGGATAATGTCTTGTCCTGACATAGTATAAATCAATCTGTCAACTGGTTTGATAAGGCGACCAAACTTGGACTTGACCTGTGTGACTGTACTAGGATGTTCACACTGTGTAACAGAAGCTAGAGTGTCAGTACGCTGTGTGTCACTAGCATCATCTGTCTGATTTGTGTTACCAGAAACATCAGTACAATCATCAGCGCTAACCACAAATCTAGAATCAGAGTTAATGGACTGATCTACCATTTGCTCCTCAGCCATCTGCTCGGGAACCCTCTGAGGGGCAAACGAGACTGAAGACACTACAGTGTTAGTAGCCTCTGTCCGTGAGTGGTCAGGGAATGGTAACTGGGTGACCCACTCCAGGGTTCTCCCCTTGGGATCCTTGGGCTCTGGAACAGTCAAGGGAACATCCCTCTCCCGAACAGCTCTACCCCCATACTCCATGTCTTCAACCTCCCCTCCCTCACTCCCAGGACAGGAATCCACTCTCTCCGACTCGAACGCGGTTCCTCTACTCACTTCCCCAGGCAAGGAATCCTGTTCCACTTCCGACACGGACATGTCACTTGGCTCATTTGATGTATGAACAGCAGACAGGGATGAAACTGGGTCAGAGATCACACTCGTATCATACACCGGCAGAAAGTTCACCAACAACAATAGATTACGGTGGACTACCTTCTCTCGTCCAGTGACAGTGTCTTGTATCCTATATGTGTGAGTCTCAGAGTTCCTATCCACCACAGTGTATACAGTAGACTCCCAACGGTCAGCCACCTTTCTCTTTCCTCTCTCTCTCTTGTTCGCCAACAGCACACGGTCTCCGACGTCAATGGTGGGCCCTTTCACTCGTCTGTTGTAGAGCTCTGTGTGACGGTGCTGTTCTTTTATGACATGTTCCTGGGCTATGACCATAGCTTCTCTCAGATCCTTCGTGAGAGACATCACATACTTGTCGTAGCTGACCACAGCTGGATCATTCAGGACTGTCCGGAAGAGTATATCGACAGGGAGACGAGGAGTACGCCCGAACATCAGATAGAAAGGTGCATAGCCAGTTGACTCATGCGCTGTGCTATTGTACATGAACGTCAGAGTTTGCAAACGCCTCGGCCAGTTGATTTTTGCCTCTGGTTCAAGCGCTCGGATCATGTTACCGAGAGTTCTATTGAAACGTTCCACACTACCGTTACCCATCGGGTGATACGGGGTTGTGTGCGACTTTCTGACACCGGAGACTCTGAGCAGCTCACTCACTAGTTGACTCTCGAAGCTAGCTCCCTGGTCGCTATGGATACGTTCTGGGAACCCAAAGACGCAGAAGAACTTGTCCCATAGAACTCTCGCCACCTGTTTGGCTGACTGATCTTTGCAGGGGAATGCCTGGGCCATTCTTGTAAAATGGTCAGTAACAACTAACACATCAACTGACTTGTTCCTTGAGTCCTCCGCTGACCAGAAATCAATGCAAACCAGCTGAAGTGGCCTGGTTGATGTGATACTCTGCAAAGGCGCCCTCGCAGCAGGTTCAACTGTCTTACTGACAATACACCGCTGGCAGTTACGGACGTAGTCTCTTACGTCTCTGTCGAGGTCGAGCCAGAAGAACCTCTGTCTGGCCAAGCCAAGACTCCTGAACTGACCTTGATGGCCAGCATGGTCATGAACACCTCTCAGAACTTCAACTTTCTTAGACTCAGGAACCACATACTGGCGGCGTTTTGACTTCACGACTTGATCCCTCGAGACTCTGTAGAGTATCCCATTGCTCACAACAAGTTTCTCCCAGTGCTTCAGGTACCTCATGACTGTGACTGATTCCTTATCTCTCTCTCTCCTGGAGGGTCTCCGATGTCTCTCCACATAGTACAAGACTCGAGAGAGAGTCCTGTCTCTGAGCTGTTCATCCCGGAGTTCCTTCTCACTGTAAGCAGGAAGTGAGTCCTGACCACCTGGGACTAACTGAGGCAAATGGTGCAAGACTGCTACAGCGCGCGTTCTTGCTCCGACCTCCCACAGATCGTCATATGACTGTAGAACAACAGACACTTCATCCATCTCCATAGACTGAGCGTGGACATGCAGAGGTGATGGGACACTTTGAGCGTAACTCTCTGCCTGGCGTGGAGTGTCACCACTATCATTGGACGACCGGAAGGCGTCCTGTACAGAAGCACTCGACACATCCTGGACTTCGGAGAGGAGATTCTTGTAGGGCTCTTCAAGTAATCTGTGACTGACTCTCTGCTTGACGAAAGGCACACGACTCAAGGCATCAGCGACAACATTCTGTGGGCCTGGCACGTACTTGATGTCGAAGTTATAGCTCGCTAACTTAGCCACCCATCGTTGCTCGCAGCAGTCCAGCTTGGGCTTCGTCATGATATGAGTCAATGGATTATTGTCCGTCCAAACAGTGAAATCATGCCCCTTCAACCAATGGCTGAACTTGTCACAGACACTCCACTTCAAGGCTAGGAATTCCAACCGATGGGCTGGGTAGTTTCTCTGAGACTGAGAGAGGGACTTGCTGGCGAATGCGATTGGCCTCGCTCGGTCTTCACCCTCTTGGATCTGCGACAGGACAGCACCGATGCCATCAAGGGACGCGTCCGTTGACAGCATGAAGGGACGGCTGAAGTCAGGGTGAGCCAGGACAGCCGTCTCAACCAGCGCCGTTTTCAGCTTCTGGAAAGCCTGCTCCGTTTCGGGGGTCCAGTCAGTAACATTCAACTTCCTGCTTTGTGACCTTTGTTTGGACTGTTTCACCTTCCCTTTTCTCTTCTGGCCCGTCAACAGAGAGAAGAGAGGCTTTGCAATAGCGGAGAAGCTAGGCACAAAGTGCTGGTAATAATTGATCATCCCCAAGAAAGATCTGATTCGTTTCTGTGAGGGGGTTACACCGTCCGCTTCCATCAGGTCAGCACTTGTCATCTTTGCGATGCTCTCAACTTTGCTGGGATCAGTCAACACACCGTTGTCATTAATTATGTGGCCGAGGAATTTGACGGATTTCCGGAGAAAAAAACACTTCTTGGGGGCCAATTTCAGGTTATGACCACGCAGTCTACTGAACACCATCTCCAAGCGTTCCAGAGCTGTCCTCTCATCAGGGGCATACACCAATAAATCATCCAGATAAACCAGTAAGCTCAGATAGTTCTGGTCTCCGAAAATGCTAGTCATCATACGCATGAAGCTCCCAGGACTATTACAGAGGCCCTGCGGGAGGCGATTATACTCATACAAGCCCATAGGTGTTGTAAAGGCAGAGTACTTTCTGTCATCCTCGTGTAGTGGCATGTTATAAAACCCTGAGGTTAGATCCATAGTACTAAACAAGGAGTTACCTCCAAGTGCAGCTAAGCAGTCGGCCTGGTGAGGGAGAGGGTGAGCATCCTTCAGGGTCCTCTTGTTCAGCCAGCGAAAGTCTGTACAGATACGGAGATCTCCGTTCTTTTTCCATACAAGAACCAACGGAGATGCATATTCACTGGTTGACTTCCTGATTATATCTTTCTCCTCCATCTCACTCAGTACTTGGCGCAACTTCTGATACTGACTGGGGGGCACTCGTCTGAATGGGAGCCGGAATGGCTTGTGATCTGAGAGGTGAATGCGATGTATGAAGCCCTTTGCCTCTCCACAATCCAGGTGATGGCGTGAGAAGATGTCCTTGTAGCGCACAACCAGGTCAGCCATCTTGCTTCTACACTGTTCAGACACGTCACAGGAGTGTATGTCGAGCCCACTCAATCCCATGTACTTCAGTTCCTCATCAACAGTGCGGGCCGCATTTTCACTGGACGGGGTTACTTGACAGCAACTGAGTAGTGGGACCTCAGCAGGTCCGGTCTCATCCATGTCCTCGAGCGCAATGCAGGAGAAGACGTCGGCCAATTTAGCATTGCGTCTTACCAAGACGGGCCTGTCGGACGAGTTGATCAGCTTCAATGGAACCCATCCGTCTCCCCACAAAGGAGTAACAACTCTGGCCACCAGAACCCCTCTTGGAGCTGAGCGACACGATGTGGGCTCTGTCATCACAGCGCTACCAGGAGACACAATAGTGGACTTGGGTAGCTTGCCCCACATCAGGTACTCCCGACCAGGCTCAAGACACACGGCTGAGTTGCACCTGACTGTGCCTATCTTGTCAGGTATGACGTCACCTCGCCAACGGTTCAGACCAGCGAGCATCGAGAGAAACTGTTCAGATTATGGATCGCCAGCAGGACAGGGCGTAGACACAGCCTTCCAGTAGCCATCACATTGCTTATACTGCCGGAGGATATATTTAATAACATTGGTGCCTAGTATCAACTCATCATGCTGGCCTTCAACTACCAGAGTGGGAACCATAATCCTACAGCCATACACCTCCATTTCCACGTTGAAAGCTGACTCAGGCTTGACACGGCGACCACCACAGCCAACAAGCACCACATTTGAACTGAACTGGTTATGCTCTGTAGCAACTCCAACCTCTCTAAGCTTTCCCTCTGCCGTCTTACTCATTGTACAAGCCATAGACCCACTGTCTAGCATAGCATTTAGAGTCACTGTATTACCAACTGTCACAGGTCTGTAGAAAAGGCTGTCACTACCACTAATTGTATGCGTATTCTGATAAACAATATCTTCAGAGTTATCACTTGAGCTTTTGAGAGCTATATACACTGTCTCAGCACTAGATTCGTCCTCACAATGGGAGTTTACTTGGCGACCTATACTTTCTCCCTCTGAATACAGGCCACCTAGTTTCCCTGAGGCTGAGGTGCTCGGGACGACCTGGTGGGACACTCAACTTTTGTGTGACCTGGGGCTAAACAGACAAAGCACAGCTTCCCTGACATGCAGTGTGAGATGGTAGTGTGTCTACTGTCATCACAGACTCGGCAGGCCTTCTCACGGGCGCCACCCTGGTATCTTCCGCCACGAGGAGCACTGTCACGCTGCTGCACTTTCCCCATCATCTGCTCCAGCCTCTCCATAATGCGAGCAAGAATCCTGTCTTCAGATTGCTGAGTGTTCTGGGCCACAGCAGTCGCGGAGGAGTGGCACGGAAGCTGGCCTAAAGCATGGTCCTGGGAAGGAATGAGGGTAGAAGGCGGACACTGTGTGTGGTACACTGGACTATGGGCAGGAGCAGGGGGGTACTGGGTGGAACACTGCTCAGACACAGACTGAATCAAAGGCTCTGGATGAGACTGCACAGTGTGGAGGGCGGTGGCATGGCTCTTCAATGGCACAGAACTACCGGTCCTGCCAGAGGCTCTCAGCTCTCTCTGATAATTATCAATCTTCAACTGTATGTCTCGTGAGCTCCACTCCTCAATAGCCTTGCATTCCAGAATACGGGATAGTCCAGAGTCCGGGCAATGCCTGACAAACATCCGTGCTACCTCTTCACCCACGTTCTCCATCCTCCTACCTTGTCTGCGAAGGCCCTCACCAGCTACATCAGCTGCTTTGTTGATCCTCAACCAGTAGTCTACAGGGTTCTCATTGGGTCTGGGTAGAGTGGCATAGAAATCTGACAACGGGAGGCATGATGACACATCACTGAAGTACTTGAGAAGGATATCATAGATGAGATCAGGGTTCTGCTTCACATCAAGTGTCTGATCGCTTCGCAAACCAACCCTCACAACATCCTTTGCCTTACCCATCAGCCTTGCCAGTATCTCCTCAGCCTGTTCATGCATTGGACATTTCTGCTTTCTCAGATAAGCTTTAGACATGTCAATCCAGTCCTGGATTGAACACTTATCAGAACTATCACCTCGGAACATTGGTGGTTCCCTGTCTGATGTTACATTCACAGTAACGCACGGAACCTCCTGTCTAACAACATTAGGATCAGTTACAGGATCTGGAGGCGATGTGCAGTTGAGGTGTGCACTGCTCATACTACTTGAGTGAACTACACCAGCTGAAATTAACTTGGTTACAATGGACTCGCCAATCTGAGCACCTAGCTGACCCATCATGTCTGAAAGGTGATGAAGAGCTTCAGTGTCATTAACACTGGGTGTGGATGTGGGAGGAGCCTCCCCTGTAAACTGTCCGACAGCAGCACAACCTGGGTCCTGACCTGACCCTGTGCCTCTACCCTTGTCAGTAAACAACTAGGAACACCCCACCTCCCTACTATTCAACCCACCGATGACAGCACTGTCTGCTCTGCTCTGACATGCCCCCCATGCACCCCTCCCCATAGGCAACACTGGACTAGCAAAAATCTCATCATTAAAACCTGGCCTCTGAGCCATAGTGGTACAGACTTGCGTTGTGTAATATTACTGAATGAAAAAAATAATAATAATAATAATGTTTAAAAAAATATATAAAGTTACAGCAGGACATAAAAACCAAAACAATCAAGGCACTTTTTAAACTGATGTAATCACAGACCTCAGACTGAATGACCATTTACTATAATACTCTGACCACACTTGATCTATCACACTAAGACCTGGCATCCACGCAGCATCCACGGAGATCGGCGTTCAGCTGATCTTGAGATCGACGTGTCACGGCACCAGTGTAACGATGGTCAAACAGCCAAACTTCTTTCAATCAATTCTTTTATTTGACCTGCAGAGAAGACCTGCAGAGAAGACATATAAAACACAATTCTTCTCTGTTCTGCAACTCTTGTGAATCCATTAAGATGGCGGCCATGTTCTCCTACCACCGTCTATGTATATTTCACATCAGGATAATTTGCTTACAGAAGAACACAAATTTCCCTCAAACATTACAAATAACAATTACAAACAACATGTGGAGCAACATACCTGCAGAGAAGACATATAAAACACAATTCTTCTCTGTTCTGCAACTCTTGTGAATCTGCGCGTTCAAAATAACATACAATAAATGTTCTGTTTCACATCATCACAATACATCACAATACATGTAAAAACAAACAGCACAGTACTACACCAACATTTTCACCCTACATTACAAGATTCTCCATACAAACAACAAAACACGAGGAGCGTTTTACATGCGCACATACCCATTAAGATGGCGGCCATGTTCTGGTACCACCGTGAGTACGGCAACAAGAGAAGGACAAAAGAACGCGCAGACCTGCAGTACACCCAAACTCCAAAGGGGGGCTCCAACAATAACCAGGGCTGCTCAAGCACGGCGAAACTCATCTACATTCACCACAACTAAACATACATTCCCAACTCTGTTACATTTGGCTAGCTGGTACACACAAACACACTAAAATGGTGCATGAAACATATTACACTATGTTGTATGTTTAGTAGGTCTCCAACAAATGTATTTATTCATTATGTTTTATCTTTGACAATGTATTTCTTCCTCCCACCATCTCATTAGTTTTGGAGAGGGGTGGCATAATTGTGGTGAGCAGTTTCAGTGGTCTGATAACTGATGCTAACAACGGGGCTATCTACCTAACTCACAAAACATCAAATAACTGTTTGGCTATCCTAAGTAAACAATACAAAATCCTAGTAAACAACACATGTAACTCACTAAAACTTACCCAAGAACACAGCTGAAGGTCTGTCTGCAGACGACTGTCCCAAGAATAGTGAACTGATGTGGAGATCACTGTCTGAAATTCCGTTGTCATCTGTCATCGTCAGATTCGGAGTTCGGAGTTCCCGTTATCTATAGTCCAGTATGAAGGAGTTCATTAATTGCCCACTGTCGATATTTCTGCCTGCTTTTGAAATTCAGTTGATAGCATTAGCGAGAGCTTCAGCTCCATCTTGTAAATTTGTCAACAGGTCCAGACGCACACACATTAATTTTAATTAAATTAATTTTGCCATTTAGCAGACGCTTTTATCCAAAGCGACTTACAATTACGAATTACAGGTACATTCCCCCTGGAGTAACTGAGGGCTAAGTGCCTTACCCAAGGGCACACTAGTAGTGGTGTGGCTTCAGGCGGGATTTGAACTCACAACCTTCCGATCCCAAGTCCAACTCACTATCCACTAGACCACCACTACCCACAATCACACATGGCTCCTTACATACAGCTGGGGTGGGCGTGGCTACACACACTGCCACACTAATACGAATAATATCCCCCACCCGACTTTGCTAACTAAATGTAGGTATTTAGTGAATGTAAAACTGTTGGATATGATATCGAGTGGGTTCTTCATCGCTTCGTTTGTCGTCCTATGCCAAAAACCGGAAAACACATTTTTCACAACAAGACTTGTTTGGCTCGATTGCGAGGTTTCACAACTGCCGAGATGGGGACCTTTTAATGAAACCCTGTCACATATGTGACACGGTCTGGTGAAAGGGGTAGCAAGTCAGCAATAAAAAAAAATTGAAACACAGAAATGCGTTCAATGTTGTTGAAAATCACAACACAAACTCGCTAGTCAAGCCAAAATGTGGTTGTTATCCCTCTGTGTCCCTCTGCGGTCACACCCCCTGTCTGGGGCTCGTTAATCACATATGCACACATAGCTATGTTTTTAAGAAACAGGTAAGCATATGCACACAGTTATGTTTTTAGGATGTACAGACATTTTTATACAGTTACCTTGGGTATATTCTATGTGCGTTCTAAACCACTGATTGGCCAGTTATTTGATCATCAAACCCATTCCCTGGGGTCATGACTAGGTCAGTAGGCTATGTTCTTATCAGAATAGCTTGTGAAATCATAACTGTTGGGGATGTGGTCAGGCGCATGTGTTCCTGTTCACGTTGTCTGCTGTCTCCTGTCACACAACAGGCACGAAATTCAGTTCCTGTTTCTGAGTCCCATGACTTGGGATTCGATTAACAAGTTAAAATACAGTATAGAAGAATAGACTTATCATTAATCATTAGTTATGAAAGTATACAATCAGTACAGGAAAATAGAATATCATAACAACAGGTGCAAAATGGTTGTTAGCACATAGGCAAAAATAAGTACTTTACAGGCGGTTTGAATCATAATACTTTCTTTTAGTCAGGAGCTTTTCTTCTTCATGTCGCTCAAAAGCAGAACCTCTCTTTTGGCTTTGCGAGACCTTCCCATTTTTTCTCAACTGACCTCAGTCACATATTATTTAAATGAGCACATAGTACATGATTTATCACTTCTAGTTATTTTAATACAAATTCCCAACAATGTCACACAAGAAGAGAAAATGACAAGATCACTACCTCTAAAAATGCATAAAGTTCCTATGCGCAGAGAAGCGGAGAAATTATTAGCACAATCTGATATGAAGCTTGAGTCAGCTGAAAACTAACTATGGAACAAATGTAAATATAAATGATATATATGTAGAGGAGATTGATTGAGACTGCGGGAGCTTTACTAACGAATGAAAGTTGATTATCATTATTAAAAAAGAATAATAATAAATATTGCAATATTGTGTTATCATAATTATGAGCTTCACAGTGATAAAGTCTGTTTATTTGTCGTGAACTTCGCCGGTAACGTCAGCCTGTCAGCCCCTGCAACTGCTCACAGGGGTTGTTATATGTGATTATATGGAATGGCTGAATATGTTAATTATTTTGATTTTGATTACATTATATAATTGTATTTGGTATAATGACAAATAAACTTGAAACTTGAATGATCTCACAGGAGCGCATACCTGCACATCAGGGTTTCCGTTAGAAAAATTTGCCGTCGGACATCGTGTCCGGGAAGAATTCGATTTACCGGACAAACGTGATATATTCCGGTCATCATATTAAAATATAATAAATAAAAAAAAATCCAAAATCATATTTGTTTTTCTTCAAATCTAATATAGCTGTTTGTCGCGGTGATTACTGTTGTGTAGCGGCCTATATATGCCATTTAATGTCTATTTCTCATCCGATACGATTAGATGCGAGCTATATAATAATATAACATGATTTGACGCATGCGTAGGCATTTCGTTTAGCTGCCTGTCAAATCATACTTAGGGGATAGCCCTGTAAGCTCATACGGGTCTGTATGTCGTCCTGAAAACCGGCTGTTAGATCATATCGCTGAAGTTTGTCTCCATCTTAGTGTAAATGTTGTCCGTTTCGTTTGTTATCCTTGTTATTGTGCGATAAAGTTAAGGCTTTCCGCTTCGGGCCACCATTTTCAGCTGGGCACCGGACACACACACACTCGTGCACGCGCGGCACTGCCCGAGAGAGAAGGACCCGCCCCCTTTGGTTAGCCTATAGGCTGGCTGGAGGGGGCGGGTCCTTCTCTCTCGGGCATTGTTGTGTGTGTGTGTTTGGTGCTCAGCTGAGAATGGTGGCCCAAAGCCAATTTGAATACAAAATGTGAACTTTAGCGAATTGTATTCAAATTGTGCTTAGAGGGAATTATTTTCACCGGACATTTTGTCCGACGAGTTTTCAATTTGTCGGACTTCGACAAATTTTACCGGACAAAGTCCGGGAATTACCGGTTAACGGAAACCCTGCTGCACATGTGTACATCCTCTGTCTTCTTCCTGCAAATAGGAATGACCTTTGGCAACAAGGTCATTCGTGAATGCCGTATCATCAGCATAAAATGAGGAATCCATTTGAATCCTTTTCGTCAGGTGTGTGGCACGCTGTTCAATTATTTTCTTATTAATTGGCATGCTTACTTCCCTTCTCTTCAACGGTAAGTTGATCTGGTAATGGCCATTCGCTTGTTTTGCTGAGTTTGTGACCAATCCCATAAACTTCTGATCCTCTCTTGACATGCCAGTTTCTTCATCTATGCTGCATTCAGGGGAGTCTGTTTTAAACTTCTGCTGCCAAAGTTCATCCAAATTCACAACTGACACTCTGTTCACTGATAACTCTGGCTGCTCACAATCCATTGCATCTCCACTGTCACCTTTCAGCGGCCCATTCACAATCCAACCCTGATTGCATAGGGTCCATTATTAACAGGGTCCATGGTTCCAAGACCTTAGGAACATTTGTCCCTATCAACAGCTTAATTCCAGCATCGATCTCAGGCAAATAGACATAAATGAGGCCATCTCTGAAGATCTTAACCCGCTTAACCTGCACTGGAACTATGGGGAGTTTACATTCATGGTCACCAGCCCCAGTAAGACCACTCAACACCAGAGTGCTGTCCACTGACACCTCTGATTTCCTCTCAGCTTGGTCAGAGTCTTTATCCATTTCCTTTGAAGGAATGTGAAGTATGGTTGGAAGTTTGAGACCATTTTCCACAGGAAATCCGTTTACTGCAAACTTTGCTGATGTGTCCAATACACAAACAGACGAAACAGACACCATTTTCCTTCAAGAAGTCTACTGTATATTCTCTGTGTGAGCTCTTTTCCCCAACAGGGGACACAAGTCCAATGTGTGTCCTCCTCCACAGCAAAGACATGTCTTCCTTACTGTTAGACTGTTAGATGTTCCTTCTCTTTAGTTCCAGGCTGAGATTCATTTTCCACAGGGCCTACAGTGGTGGCAAAGCTGGTTCCTTTAATTCCAGAAATGAGTGATGTCAATGAATGTAGCTCTCTGTTTGCGCCTCTCCTGCAGTTCACAGGCTACGGTTCAGCTTTATTATAATGGTCAGCATGTTAGCAGGCATGTCTAGCTCATGTATTTCACCTCTTCCATTGCATTACAGCAGCCTCTGAGGAAAAATCTGTACTCTTGAAGAGCCTGTAGAGCCCATGGTGACAAACTGTTTCCGGTTGGTGAGATATGACTGAAATCAGGAAAGGACCGTACCGGTGAGGCCTAGATGGTCAGATAGGCGGTTGAGGAGGATTGAGTGGGAGATGGTGTCAAAGGCTGCTGAAAGGTCAAGGAGGATGAGTAGGCTGATGCGGCGGGCGGCGGCAGCAATGAGGAGGTCCTTGGTGACCTTGATGACGGCGGTCTCTTTGCTGTGACGTGTTCTGAAGCCAGACTGAAGGATCTCAAAGAGCTCATGGTTGGACATGTGCTGGTGGAGTTGGTCGGCCACTGCTCTTTCCAGGATTTTGCTGAGAAAAGGAAGGTTGGAGATCGGCCGGTGGTTGTTAAGATCATTGGGGTCCAGTCTGGGTCCGGGTTTTTTGAGAAGGCAGTGTTGAAGCTGGAGGGAACTGTACCGGATTGCAGTGAGGTGTTGATGATATCTACCATAAGGGGGCAGAGGGTGGGTAGGCAGGCCATGACTAGTGCAGTTGGCATGGGGTCCAGGGAGCAGGTGGAGGCCTTGACCTTGGAGGCCAACTTAGCAACATGAGGGGCATCCACCAGCCAGGAGGAGGAGAGACTGCAGAGGGGGAGGCATGTTGCTGAGGGGGCAGCACCCTGAGGCTGAATTGAGTGTGGGGGGAGGGTTAGGTGCAGGTGCCAGGAGCTGCTGATGGATAGAGTCCACTTTCCTCTGAAAAAAGTCCAGGAACTCAGAGCAGAGGTTAGAGGCTGGGAGATGTCAGGGAGGCGGAGGAGGCGGTTGATGGTGGTGAACAGTAACCTGGGATGGTTTTGCTGGGAGCCCATGAGAGTTGAGTAGTACTGCACCTTGGCCTGGGAGAGGGCCTCACGGTAGGACTTCACATGGTCTGAGCAGTCTCAGTAGAGTGCCCAGCCTTAAAGCCGGATTGGTGAGGGTCAAGAAGGTTGTTCTGATAACTGATCAGTAACTGGTAACTGATGTAGGAAGGAAAATAGAACAAATCTACCCTTTGGAATGGGAACAGGAGGCACCTGCTAACAACCTAGCTGGTGCAATGGGTTAGGAGGTAGGTCAGGACTGTTGGTTAGATTGGTTATTGTCAATTGGTTATTGACAGGTTATTTAAGCAATATCACACGAGAGGGAGTGTGTTATACTGAATATCAGCACGGCTGTGATTCAGTCGTAGGTACGAGGCCACAGGCGTGTGTGTGTGTGTGTGTACATGTGTGGATATGTGTATGTGTGTGTGTGTGTGTGTATATGCATGTGCGACTGTGCTCCACCCTAACCTTAACCCTAACCCTAACCCTAACGCTAACAACGTTAACAAACTAGCCCGCTCCAGATAGCTTCCGTTTACAGCTCTGCAGCCAATCATAATGTGTAACGTCATCACAGCCAATCATCAACAACAACATTATGTAACTATAACAGAGTCATACACTTTAGTACACCTTTGTGTCATTGTTTGAGAAAGTCCCAACCTAGCAAAGCGTCCTGCTTGGAGTCGCATACCACACGTCTACAGTGAGGGTTTCTGAGCCCAGTCTCAAGGTCGTTGTGATCAGTCCAAGTATGTCCAGAGGTCCACCTGTGATTGAGCTACTTGAAATCTCTTTTGCAAGGGGCGAGTGGTACCAGAGATTAATTGAATTTAATTAATTAATTGATCTTTTTGTTGAAACATTGAAACATTATATGTCTCCCAAACTTTTAAAAATTGGATGTACTTTCTGTTGGGTAATTTGTGTAACACGTTCTATTCATTCCTTAACACTTTTATTTCGAAGTCACGAAAAAGGCAAACAACGAAACCGGAGCAAATTGAAAATGGGTTACCTTCCTTTTTTCTCTGCAGAGACATGGACTCATTTCACATGTTATCTTTTTCCCTCTGGGAGCAGGTATGGATACATGCCATATATGGAGTAGTTGAGAAACTGGGCATCCCTGGTCCCAAGCCCAGTCTGTTTTGGGAGACTGTCTTGAAGCATGACCCTGTGAGTAACTGGCCAGGTCACACAAATATGTTCTAAACCAGTCAAGAACTGGACCAGAGAGGCCAATCCACTTCTGTTCCAAGTCTGGAATAGAATTTCATGGTCGACCGTATCGATCAAAACTAAAGTCACGAGGACAGAACGCTTATTTGAGTGAGTGTTGATTCTCAGGTCATTCTCAGGTCATTCACCAGCATGGGTTTGAATCTGGCCCATGCCCTGCTGACATGCCCTCTTCTCCTTACTTTCCTGTCTATCTTCAATATCTCTATACAATAAAAATGAAAAATATGAGTGGGACTGAAATAATGTTCAGCACCTCATCTGATAGACAGCTAAAAACAGTTTTACACAAAATAGTCAAGAATTTTGAGGTCAACTATGGAAACATGTGCCATACTGCCCTCACATGGTCATGGGGGGAACAAGTCTTGGTTAAACACTATTTTGCCTAATGTTTGTGATCTTGTCATTAAAGAAATGCAGCCTCATTCCTAAATGCCACATTTAGCGTAAAAAAGCTCACAAGAGGTTGTAGGCAGGGGATTTATCAGGCGATCAATGTGGTTGTCAATAGAATTAGAGAGAAATGATTGTCTGGCCTGCTTCATTTCTCTTCTGTAGCTACTAAGACTGTCTTTATCAATATCTAAGTGTATTTGGAGTGTTGTTGTTTTTCTCCATTATTTAAGTCTTGTTTTCAATGGGGCAATAGTATCAATATGTCGGAATACTACAGAGCTAATAAAGGGTGCATTCGTAAATACGCTGTATTTACGACTGTTCGGAAATGTACTGATTTCAGTTGAAACCAGAGAGCTCTGGGGCCTCATTTATAGAAAGTACTCAGATAAAATTTTGATCTTACGCGTGTCGTACGTAGAAAACCACGTCAACGTAGTGATTTATACAATTTCAACGTGAGTCAATTTGACCGTGGAAACGATCGTACCTCTACGTCGAGTATTGACCTTGCGTACGCACATTACCTACTGGTTATGCGGAGTTATTACAGGCATGTGAGCCGCACTGCCTACTGTAATTCATGCAAGTGGCTCGTAATAAAATTAACGATGTTGTTATCAGCCGAGAAAATGAGTTTAATTCAAGATTTAAAAGGAACTGATGCAGACCCGTCACCAGGGCCCAGTCTTAGGGTGGGCCAATGAACTGCATGGGGGGGCACAATTATTATTAACTATTTTATATAATCCAATATGCTATGGTATTCGTCATGCAACACTGACATGCATAGTAGGTTGCAGAGGCTAAATTGGACACGTAGCCTACCGATGAAGACTAGACCTAAAATTATCAGAATGCAGCAAATAACATAACAATAAACACAGGCGAAGCTGGTTTATTACAAGGCCTTGTCGACCCGAGTAGGCCTAAGCTAAAATTATTTGAATGCAAGCAGGGACGCGGGAAGGGGGGTGCTGAGGGTGCTGCAGCACCCCCTAGCGGCAGGCAGAAGGAGCTCCTCCTGCCTGAATTAAAAAAATAAAAATATTATTCAAACAATAATTTAAAACAATATAATAACTATTGTTGCTTTTGGGAATAAAAATAAATGTGTTTTTTGTAATAAATGTAAAAATGTGTTTGTTAGTTTTAATGTTAGTGATCACATGGTCATATCTTGCTAGGGACTTGACATCCGAGTTAGCTAACTATCAGGTGCAGGTGCAACTTGGAGCAAAAACGAATCTCTGAGTTCTTTAGCAAAAATGCTAAATCAGCCAGAACAATTGAAGTGGAGTTGGAAGAAGATGCTGATGCAGGGGCAGGGCCTTCTTCCACTTTGCCCACGGACCACCACCAGGCTGTTACCCCATCCAGTGTAGCAGCAGGACCTAGCAGGTCTGAGGCTTACGTTAGCCCTAGCCAACACAGACCAGGGGTCCCGCCACCCCCACCCCCACCCCCGTTTGACGAGCCGTGTCGACCAGACATACGTTTTCCTGGGAGGAAAATTGGAACAGAGACATTCGAGTTTCATTTCATTTCAAAAAAGCTGGTTTACCAGGTGGAAATGGTTGCATTATGTCACTGAAAGAGACCCTGTTCTTTGCTTATCTTGCAGTAAAGCTATATAGAGAAGGGGTTAAGGCACCACGACAGAAAGACAAGTGCATTTACAGTAGGAGGCTTTTGTAAGTTTAGCCAACACGAGATGTCTGACATACATTCAGAATCGGTGAGATTGCTTGCTTCGCTTAACAACACTCCCATTAATGCTCTACTGTCGGACGTTGTTGAGAAAGCGCAACAGACGGCCAGAAACTAGAACTGATATTCAGATCCATCCGATTCTTCGGCAGCGAAGGGCTTCCGTTAAGAGGCAATAACAATCGAGATGGAGTGCTGTCTGTAATAATGGTCAACATCATGTTTGTGGACATTGTGGGACACTGTGAGCTGAGTGGAAATTACTGTAAATTCCAACACATTGTTGGTAAAATATTTAACGTTACGTCTTTGTAGTGTGTGGGTGCGTGCGTGCTTAACTATTATTGCCCGTGCATTGGGGCCCGTCGTTATGCCACTGTGTGCGTGTGAGCGAACGAGCAATCAGCGAGAGGGAGGGAGGGAGAGAAATCGTTATAATTTTTTCCCTGGCAATTTTTTTCCCTGTAGCGTATATAGACAGCACCTCAGCACCCCCAGTCAAAACACCTTCCCGCGTGCCTGAATGCAAGTTACTTTATAGCGTGGAGAGGCCAAGTTGTGCATTACAATGCGCACAGGTCAATAATTGGCACCAACCCGGCACACGTACAAGAACAAGAATTAAATAAATGCCAGGGATAGCCTACGTAACAAAAATTAGGAGACTGGCACGCAATCAGTGCACTTCCAAAAGGGATACAGTATGACCGACCGATCGTGTGATCATCACATTAAAACCACCCATCTACAGCAAATAGGATCAGCCAGATCCTCATCATTGAACACGTTATACACAAAGCACATTAAATATAGCATAACCGTGCAAACAGCTCATCTCTCCAGTTGAAAAAGCTGTCGAGAATACAACTAGCAAAACATCACCACGGCGTGTGCTCACACGGACACACACACACACACACACACACACACACCCGGCTCAGAAAAGAAGGAGGAGGCGTTTTTCAGTGCTGAATCTCCTCATCAGTAAGTCCTTCCACTCATCCTTGAACTTGTGGGTGAGGTCCTTTTCGAAGGCAAGCTGAATCAGTTGAGCCTTGCGCTTGTGCAACATGCTGTGCCGATGCTCAGAGAAAACATTTTTAAGTGTTGAAAAAGAGTTTTCACAAGTCGCGGTAGACGCTCCCAAAGTTAGGGCGAGTGTATAAGCTTGGATGACAGTTGGCATGGCCTGGAGTGCTGAGTGGAATGTATACTGAGAATATTGGCTATTGTCCATTGTCCATCTTTGGGGGGAAACGAGGTGTCCTCCATCTTCTTTACCAGGAACCCACCACGAGCCACAGCATATTCAGATTCAACCACTTCAGTTCGAGCTAATCTTAGGAGAGGAGTGACCTTCGATGGATCCATGAAATCCTCGGCCTCTGGGTTTAAAGCAGCCAGCGCACCAATGAGCTTGCAGCTGCGCTCTCCAAAACGCGCATCCATCTCTCCTTGCACAGCATCAATAACACTGTAAAACACTCCCAGGAACTCTGTCTTTTCGCCAGTGTCCCTCTGTGACTGTCCAACCGTTCCTTCAACTACAAATGCACCAAAGCTCTTGTTAATTGTGCGTCTTCTCTTAGTTGGACAGCTGGGACCAGCCTCGTCAGTGGCTGAGGCTGGAGGAGAGCAGAGGTCCCAGAGCGCAGTAAACTCATCCTCTGTGCGCAGTGATTTTATGCATTCAGATGCACTGTTCACAAGAGTAACCGCAGTGAACAGGTCCATGTTCTCGCTTTGTAGCAGTCTGTTTGGTGGCTCGAAAAGTAACAAAACTTTCATCGGGGGGCTAGCAAGGCTAGTAGTAGCCCTAGCCCTAACAGTTGGGCTAGTAGGACTTACCTCACTAGTGGTAGCCGTCGGGGTGCTAGTGTCAGGCTGCCCACAGTCGCTAATGCTGGTGCTACGTATGTCCATCGGGGTTGGGTGCAGCTGCACCTTTCGAGGATTTACCGGTAATCCACTTTCTTATATCCATCTTTATTCAAAAAGCTTTATCCATCAAAAAGCGCAGATTTCACTCAACTGCTCAGTGCTCGCCTCACACAACTGAAATGGCGAGAGCAGCAGCGTGCGTAACGTGCAACTTTCAACTTTCAACTTTCAAATGATTGGTTGTCACTAGAATCCCGTCCAACAAAATGAAAAACACACTATTGTTTCTCAATTTTAATGTCTTCATTTAACATAAAATATGATTATTATTTTTTTTATTATTATTTTTTTTTTTTTAATATCTGGCTGCCAGTTGGGGGGGCACCAGCACGTCTGTGGGGGGGCCTGGCCCCCTGAGGCCCGCCCATAGTGACGGGCCTGAACTGATGTTTATGATTGTATTTCAGTCTTCTTTTATATCCCTCCGGAGCTGTCTATCTCCCCAACATGCCTAGTGCGTTCCACAACGGACCTTGCCCGGCCACGCGCTAAATTATACTGGATTTTCTCAGGTGTCTGGGAGTTCGCAAAGGGAGTTCGCAGCCATATAAGAATAAGACCACCTGATAAGAATAAGACCATTATATTATTACAGTATAAGCAGCACTCGAGTTGAGGGGGGATGGCATCCCCCCAGAAATAAAAACTGTCAAAATCGTCCCCCTCTTTCCATACTTTATGTCTTTTTTTTTATTTTTATCAATGAACGTGGTATTACTGCTATTTCAAGGTGCGAGGGGGCACGCACACATGCAATTACATTTTTACCAAGTTACTGACACTGAAGTCACTGACGCTGAGGGGATGCTAAAATTGTCCTTATGATAAAATCCACCACCTCCCCTGATTTTCTTTTACAACTTGAGTACTGAGTATAAGCATGTGCCTGGTTAGTTGTCATGATCAAACGTTACAAATGCAACTTACCGAGAAGCCACCCTTCTCTGCCCTCTCCCGCTTCCAGAAGAACGCCTACCCTATATTATAGCACTTGTCCTAATTCAGCCGCTATAATTGAGCCGCTATCACAGGGCGTTAATACAAACCTCATTCACATGCATTCATTTTACCTGCGTTGGTATTTATAGAAGGAAGCACGTACGCAACTTTAAACCATCTCAGCCCGTTTTATAAATAATGCCTACGTCCGTTTAGAAAAATGTGCTTACGTGAAAGTCAAAGATGACGTTCAAGTACTTTTTTATAAATGAGGCCCCTGATCTCTCACGACAGATTTCCAGAGCGTATTTCCGACCGCACCCAAAGCATTCTACTAGAGCATGCCAGGAGCCGGACAAAGTTGGTGCTTCAGCAGCATTGGCATTTAGGTGTGACGCTTTTTGAGTCACATCAAAAAAACACAGACAAGTGATCAGAAATGGTCAATCAAGAATAGAAGTAACATTGTGTGTCCGTTGACACAGCCTGTCCCAGCATCCTCTCTATCATCAACAGCTCTCTGTTCACTGGCACCGTTCCAACCTGCTTTAACCACACAGTCGTACAACCCCAACTTGCCTAGTAACTACAGACCAATGTCTAAACTCCCATTCCAGTCAAAGATTCTTGAAAAGGTCATTATCTGCCAACTGTTTTAGAGCTGGCCATACTACAGAGTCTGCCTTGTAGAAAGTGTTTTATGACCTGCTCCTCTCGGTTGACTCTGGTGACTGTACCGTCCTGATTCTTCTGGACCTCAGCGCAGCGTTTGATACAGTAGATCACGGCATCCTACTGGACCGTCTCCAGTATGGGGTTGGTGATGGTGGCACTGCCTTGACCTGGTTCATGTCCTACCTCAGCAATAGAAGCTTCTCTGTCAAAATAGCTAACTCTTCCTCTCCCCCAGCCAGTCTCTCCTGCGGGCTTGAGAACCCCTGGTAGAACTACGGCATCTATCTGAAGTGGTAAGGTTTATAGCATAATAGGCTAACATACTGTTATATATTCACTGAGAATCACGACAATTGTAGTGAGTTTATTCGTGACAAGTAAACACAAGCAGTAACATTTACAATAGCATGTCTGTCTATAATCAATTTAATTCACAAGGTCTGGACTGCACAGAGGCTCCTCCATCTGGAGAAGATGGAGAAGGAGCTCCTGAGAGAACAGCGCCTCTCAAGGCAGTTCGACAGAACAGTATGTATGACTGACATCCTGTTGTGTTCTGTAGGAACCCCAGAAAGGTCTTGGTTGCGTTGATTTAACTCTGTCTCCTATGGAGATAACCACTGAGGGACTGCAGCTGTTCCGCCCGGCAGCAGAGACAAATGCTCGCAAAATCCTCCTCCCCGTCTTCTCTGGGTTGCCAGCCTCCGTAATAGCTGGGCCCAAAAGTGACAGGAGGCGCGGGAAAGAGAGGTCCTGTGGAGTTGTACATCCCTCTGCAAGACATTCCTTGGATCTACCAACGTTTTTTTATTATTTATTTTTTACCTTTATTTAACCAGGCAAACATGTAAGAACAAATTCTTATTTACAAATGCAGCCTGACCAAAAAGCAATGGCTCTTTGGGGGGGGGGTCATCACTCATGCACCTGTTAGGGGACGGGCCAGGCCCAATGGGGAACAGGCAGTTGGATAGGGCCATAGCGGAGCCCAAAACATGTGTGGCCGTCGAAGAGATCTATGGCCTGGTAGCCTAAGCTGTAGCTTAGGCACCTGAGGAAGTTTGGTCCCCATGGCACGTCTCACCACACTAAACAAGGGTGTATCACAGGACAAGGTATTTGTGAAGTGTGAGGAGGCATCAAAGAACTTCAGCCTCGTCGACTTTTGATGGTGTTTAAAAAGATGGCCTCCTCCCACCTCGTAGAAGTCCCTGACCACCTTGAGGGTCTGAACAGGTTGATAATACAAATCGTCAAAGAGGCCATGGTCCACCATGGTCCGGGGGTCGAGGTAACCAACATTCTTGGCTCCTTCCCCTGGATGGAGGCAGTAGAGGAGGTCGGGCATGGACTTCTCCACCACTCTCAAGTCCCCATGCTGGTCCAGAGCCTCCTGACTGAGATGGAACAGATCACAGGTGTCTGGTGTGGCTTCAACTCACAAACACATGTGTGGGCCTTACCAATACTGCTGGACCACGCCTGGCCACTGTGGTAAGAAATAAGAACCATCTGAAATGCTCTGTTTGATAATGCTTAATACTAATCCAATATATTTGAGTTGTGATAAGTTATTCTTGAATCATTTGTAAATATGCTGAGCTTTTGGCACGCCCATGGCTTTCAGATAGTGTAGACCGCGGTGTGGTTATCACTTAAAAACTTAAACTTGAATTCACAGATGGAATCGCTCCTACAGAAGACTGCCCAGATGGAGGCGGACAGACCCATCCAGCCAGCCATCAACCAAACCACTCAGGAAGGTCAGTAGTCGGCGCCAAAAGAGGAGGGGCCTCCAAAGATGGAGATGAAACCTGTCGAGGAGGAAACATGTGTTTGACACTGGTGAGCAGCACTGAGGCAGCCGAATGCAGTATCGACAGCCGAATTCTGCGAAGAAACTGCAGAATGCAGCCAAGAGGCAGTTGAGTACAGCAGTGGTAAGTACTTGGTGCTGATTAAATTAAGAAATGAGTCTTGTACAGACACACTTTTGACATGTTACATCTCTGTGTCAAAACAGTTACTTTGATGGATGGACACAGATTAAAATACAATACCTAAATATGTTCTATTCTATTTTCTTAAATAGTGGAGATAGAATTCTTATGAAGAAGGGGAGTCCCAAGGGTCAAGAATTACTAAAAATAATATAATATTTTGATGATCAACATTGTGAATATTTTTTTAAAAATTGCAGGACATGCTAATTGCAATTCTGCACTTAATTGCACTTGATAAGAGGATTTTCTTCAATAATTAGATTATTCAATTATCCATGATACTAATCTAGTACAGATCCACTGCATCATCTTCAGAACACACCAAGCCATTTCAGATACATTATGTTGCATAGTAATGTCGATCAGTGGAGGTAGAAATCAGGACACTGATTGTAATGCATGGAATGGAATAAGGCAGCGTATAAACAACTTCATGAATTCTTAGTCTTAAATAATAGGTATGACCCACTCCAGTCAGGTTTCCGATCATACCACAGCACAGAAACCGCTTTGCTTATGGTAACTAATGACCTTAGGATAAATGCAGACTCGAAAAAACTCTCGATTCTTGTACTCTTAGACTTAAGTGCAGCCTTTGATACGGTAGACCATTCCATACTTATTGAGAGACTTGAAAACTGGGTTGGCCTCTCAGGTCCGGTCTTAAACTGGTTCAGGACTTATCTGGCTGACCGAGACTACTTTGTAGCCCTTGGTGACCATAAGTCAAAGAATTATAGCACAACCTGTGGAGTTCCCCAGGGGTCCATTTTAGGACCGTTGCTTTTTAGCCTATACATGCTACCCCTCAGTTCTGTTATCAAGAGGCATAGCGTTAACTACCACAGCTATGCTGACGACACTCAGCTTTATATCTCAGTAACTCCCAACGACTACAAGATGATCGACCACCTGATAGATTGTATTGCTGATATTAATATTTGGATGACACAAAACTTTCTCCAACTCAATCAAGAAAAAACAGAGTTATTGATCATTGGCGAAAAAACTGGGGGAGAGAAATTATCTGCACACTTGAAAACACTAGCTCTTAACACTAAGTGTCAGGCTAGGAATCTTGGTGTCATAATTGACCCAGATCAACATTTTGAAACTCATATTAATAATACTATTAAAACATCCTTCTACCATCTAAGAAACATCACTAAGGTACAATCATTTCTCTCCCAGGCAGACACCGAAAAATGTATGCATGCGTTTGTTACTAGTAGGCTAGATTACTGTAATGCTCTCCTGACAGGTCTCCCCAAAAAAATGATTAATAGACTACAAATGGTTCAGAATGCTGCTGCTCGTGTCCTTACTAGGACCAAACGAAGAGCGCACATCACACCTGTCTTGAGATCACTACACTGGCTCCCTGTCAGTTATAGAATAGACTTTAAGATCCTTTTACTAGTCTATAAATCACTCCACTGCGATGCACCCAATTACATGGTGGACATGCTCATAAGATACACACCAGCTAGACCCCTAAGGTCTAGTGGCACGGAACTTTTAATAGAGCCAGAGGCTAGGACAAAGAGATTTGGAGGATCAGCTTTTAGCATATATGCTCATAGATTGTGGATCACCCTACCTGAGGGCCTGAGGTTGTCTAAAACTCAGGACATTTTTAAGCGTGACCTCAAAACCTACTTATTCAATGTCGCCTTTTGCTACTAAGGGAGACATTGGACATTATAGAACTAGGATCACTAGGCCATTACACCATACTCGTGTTTTGAGATTTGTGTTGACAGGAAAATGGACCCGGGTGCTGATGAGGCACTGTCAGCTCCCAGTAGCACCTAGAGCAGTACTGGAACCGGTACAAGGGTGTACCAGGACCACCATCAGGTTGTATTGCTGTCATCTTTATTGTCTTTATTGTGCTGTTGCATCATAACTATGCTTAAGATTCTCTTTTGGAGGACCTGTGACCATGCTGGATGCAGAACGATGCAGATATAACACTACATTTATGGACAGTGTGTACGCCGATAATATGCAAGGAACTTTTCCTGGATACATGGTGTACAGGTTTTTTGCCCTTGCTTGCTTGGTTTGTGCCGGTGGTCCTTGGCCTCCCCTTGGGGCCCCTCGGCTGCCCCGTGTGCCTGGTCTGTTCCGCCGCCAGGGCACCTGCTTGGCCGTCCTTGTGCGGGGCCTCTTTGGTCTGTGCTTGCTTGGCTGGGCCGGGTGTGCTGGTGGTGGGGCGGGCTGGGTGTGTGGGGCAGAGGGGGCTCCCCGGGGGGGGGGGTGGGGGGCTGGGGGCCCACCGCTGGGTACTGGTAGGCAAACTGGCTAGTAGTCGCTCTATGTGTAGAGGGCTGCAAGGGAATTTTCCTGGCTACATAGTGTACAGGTTTTTACTTTTGTCTGCTCGCGGCTCTGTCAGTATTGATTGATTGATTGACTGATTGACTGAAAATGTTCATTGTGTGAAGCGCATTGAGTTGCATCTTGTAAGAAATGCGCTATACAAATAAAATTTGATTTGATTTGATTTGATTTGGAATAAGGAAGATGTGTTTGTTATGTTTCATAACATTCCTTATTCCATGCATTACAATAAGCATGGATCAATGCTTTCCAGAGAATCTCTGTGGACTGACCTGAAGGACTGACCCTCACCCTGCCACTGGGGGCAGTGTTGAGTTTTTAATGTTCTGAAAATAAATTTACTGTGAAACTGCTAGAAAATAAGCCATGCAGAAACTGCCACATGCATAACTAGTTACAGTCCATACTACCTGGGGGGTAATTCCATCACTAAAGGAAAATTCCACTTATTTTTGATCTCATGAGATTTATCAAAATAAGCCAGGATTTTCCTTAAGCGACATTGATGGAATTACCCCCCTGCAGTGTTAAATTACTGTGACACACACTTGAGAAACATTGTTTGAGTCCTGTCATGTTGACTAGGATTAATTCCCATAAGACTACATCAGTTGGATTGACCATGTATGAGTCCCCACTAAACATTTCTTACAACACTGATGCCAGAAGTTAAGGATACGTTATACATATGAGGCAAAGTAAACCTGTAACGCTGGGTGCACACCAGGGACCGTGACCCACCGTTCTGGCGCAACCTGGTGGGATGGGCTTGACGTACGTCAACGTGCGATGGAGACGCAACAACACAGCGGGGGAAGTTTGAACAACAAAAAAAAGAAATTTGTGATAAAAAAGATGGCGGCCGTTAGCATCACAAACACTATGATAACATCCTCCATAGTATCTAGGATAAACGGGTTATTTTGATAAACTGGACACATTTTGTGAATATATATGGTTACTTTCTCGCCTGAAAACATAACTTCATAAAATGACATTAACACTTGTAGAGCCAAATTACAGATTGTAGCCAATGGCGGCCAAAATTGAGGATTTTACATCTGAGGCGAAAGCTCTGGGGACGAAACTACTTCCGGTTTACTTCCGGTTGTTTTAACGGATCCAACGCAACGCAAAAGCTGAATTTTTTGGACTGATTAGCGCACCCTGACGGTCAAGAAACGCAATGCAGAGCAAGGCAACTGATCAACGCAACTGCCCCATTGAGATGAATGACTTCCGGTGCAACGCAATGACCTGGTGTGCACGCAGCTTAAGGCAGTGTGAGAACTGCAATCTGGACAGTCCAACAGTCAAGTCAGCACTTCATGATTAACCAGTAAGAAACTAGCTTGGTTCCAGCCCTGTATGTGCTTTAACACCTACTCCCATACATGGCATGGGAAGAACCCTAGGAGACTGCTAAAGCACATACAGCCCTGAGGCAAGGCTAGCAAGAAACAACCTCTATTGCAGCAGACAGTAAATACCATGAGGCAGGAGTCAGACATGTGCACTTTATTGGTAATCGGTTTGTATTGGTCAGTGTACACAAGAGCCCACCAGCCCCATCCACAACTCCCAGGAGCGGGAGTAAACCTTCATAAGGTAAAGCTTTTTTTTTTGCATGACAAAAGAAAAACGGCTGAACCAAGTATATTAAGGCTGAAAGTACAAAAACTACAGTTGCGATGACAATTTACATAAGCAATACTATAACACTTTTTACTGCAAGTGTGCTCCCACTCACTCAGGGAAACCTTCATAGAGGCAAATAAGTTGGGAATGCAGTCAACACAAACATCTGGAATGACCAAAAAAAACAACAATGTACATTAAAGTCCTCAGACCCACTGGGAGGCCACTCAGAAAAGCTGGGATGTCACCTCCAGTGTTCTCCTGTGAGGAGAGCCTCAGTGGCCACAGCGTCAAACACAGAAGCCATACCGATGGAGAGGTGCCCTGGCCCTGCCCACCAGAGTGAGTGTTGGTGTGTGCAGAACCCAAGTCGTCGGAAGGAAAGGAGGGTAAGTCTGTTTAGAAGCATTTGCGGTGGACGATGGAGGGGCCGGACTCGTCATACTCCTGCTTGCTGATCCACATCTGCTGGAAGGTGGACAGGGAGGCCAGGATGGAGCCACCGATCCAGACGGAGTACTTCCTCTCAGGTGGGGCGATGATCTGGAGAAGAGTGAGGGGGGGAAACAGGGTTAGAAACCATCGACACCAGAGACCAAGTTGAAGAGTTAGTTGTCTGGCCTCCTGCAGTTTACATTTGTTCCACCAGAGTCTAGAACTGGACGAGTCACCAATGACATGCTGTTGGCCAGAGCCTGGCAAACACAAGTGGGTTGATAGGGTGTAATTTGGGACAGTTTAGAAGATCGTTCATAACTAGACAGTCCCTCACCTTGATCTTCATGGTGGTGGGAGCCAGGGAGGTGATCTCCTTCTGCATCCTGTCGGCGATACCAGGGTACATGGTGGTGCCTCCGGACAGCACGGTGTTGGCGTACAGGTCCTTACGGATGTCCACGTCACACTTCATGATGCTGTTGAAGGTGGTCTCGTGGATACCACAGGACTCCATACCTGAGAACAAACAGGTCAGTTAGAAACTATGAAACGGCACAGAAATTCACATTCCTTCCATGTGTATTGACGTTTTAAAAGCCTTTTTAAAGAAGGTAGTTTGACTCACCGAGGAAGGAAGGCTGGAAGAGGGCCTCTGGGCAGCGGAACCTCTCGTTGCCGATGGTGATGACCTGTCCGTCGGGCAGCTCGTAGCTCTTCTCCAGGGAGGAGGAGGAGGCGGCGGTCCCCATCTCCTGCTCGAAGTCCAGCGCCACGTAGCACAGCTTCTCCTTGATGTCGCGCACGATTTCCCTCTCGGCGGTGGTGGTGAAGGAATAGCCACGCTCGGTCAGGATCTTCATGAGGTAGTCTGTGAGGTCGCGGCCGGCCAGATCCAGACGCAGGATGGCGTGGGGCAGGGCGTACCCCTCGTAGATGGGCACTGTGTGGGTCACACCGTCACCGGAGTCCATCACGATACCAGTGGTACGGCCGGAGGCGTACAGGGACAGCACAGCCTGGATGGCCACGTACATGGCGGGGGTGTTGAAGGTCTCGAACATGATCTGGAGAATAGAGCGGAGGGGGGGTTGTGATGAGTCAGGGTGATGGAACATGGATCTAGAATGGAGTACCGTATTTCCCGGACTATAAGTCGCACTTTTTTTCATAGTTTGGCTGGTCCTGCAACTTAAGTCAGGTGCGACTTATATATCAATATATATTGAATTTCATACTGACAGACATGAACCAAGGAGTAAACATTACCGTCTACAGCCGACAGAGGGCGCTCTGGGCCGCTCTGGGCTTGTGACAACTATATGCTGTTCCTATACCACTGAAGAAATAAAGCTTGTTGAAGCTAAGCAAACGGTAGCTTGGTGAATTTGCTTACAGGTAACTTGCTTGTTGGACTCGCTGGCTTGTTATGTTAATTTAGCCTATTCAGCTTCCCAGGTACATTCTTTATGCTATTGTGTTGCTGAATAACTGTTAATGTGTTACATTAACATACCTGACTTCTATTCAGCCTGTTCTGTGTGCTATTGTGTAGTTGAATAAACTTGCCTTTCCAGATTAAATGTCTGTTCTTGGTCTTGGATTTTGTGAAATAAATGTCTAAATGAATGCGACTTAGTCCAGTGCGACTTGTATATGTTTTTTTCCTCTTCATGACGCATTTTTGACTGATGCGACTTATAGTCCGGAAAATACGGTAGTCACTCACTGCACACGCACACACTAGAGCATGCAATAGGCAGAAGGAGGGAGCCATGTTAGTGGAGGACCTAGACGGTGCAGAAAACCGACATCCCAACACACACAATCAACAGTGCCATTTTAAGTCTAGCCGTTCCTAAAAAGTCAAGTGCAGAGAGAGGAAGAGACCTGCAGCTTCCAGAGAAAGGTACAGATCAGCTCTGAAGAAAGAAGGCCTGGGAGGAGAGGGGAGAGTGTGAGGCAGAGAAACAGATGGAGGAAAATGGTAAGCACATATAGGCTGTAGTTCTGGCAATCTGTCCTATATCCATACCTGAGTCATCTTCTCTCTGTTAGCCTTGGGGTTGAGGGGGGCCTCAGTGAGCAGAACGGGGTGCTCCTCGGGGGCCACTCTCAGCTCGTTGTAGAAGGTGTGATGCCAGATCTTCTCCATGTCGTCCCAGTTTGTGACAATGCCGTGCTCGATGGGGTACTTGAGGGTCAGGATACCCCTCTTGCTCTGGGCCTCGTCCCCCACATAACTGTCCTTCTGGCCCATACCCACCATCACTCCCTGCAGAGACACATGGCACATTTAGACAGCTGTACTAGAGTGGTCTGAACTCACTGAATATTATTGTACACTATGGAAGCAGGCATTTTAACAAAGTACTAACATTGATTTGTTACATATAATGTTGTTGCATGTAATATTGCAATAATGCATCAGTGGCATATTTACAATGAGGCAGATTTAACAGAATTAAGAACGTTCTTTTAAGTGGTTACTGTAAATACCAAGACAGTTCATAAGATTGAGACAGTACCTGATGTCTGGGACGACCGACAATGGAGGGGAAGACAGCGCGAGGAGCGTCATCTCCGGCGAAACCGGCTTTGCACATGCCGGAGCCGTTGTCAACAACCAGTGCGGCGATCTCGTCTTCCATTTCTGCACGGGAAGAAAAAAACGAAAATTAACTTAGCTAACGACTTTCGAGGCAACTTACATTTCACAGGTTTCACCTCGGAGTTCTGACCGCTGGGGGGCGCAGTGGTGCCGAGCTGCAGCCCGAACCCAGCCTGAGACAAAGGCAGACTTCCCAGTCTCAGTATGGCCATATATGGCAATAGTTCGAGCAGCTTAGCAAGTGGCAAGTGCCGATGGAGCGGCCCGTCGCAGTCACCCGATGTGTAGAGCTTCAGAAACCCGACTGACAGCGGGCCACTCCCTGCCCTTAACGAGACAACCACTCCACCCAGATCAAACGGACGTCAAAGAGAGGTTGAATGGCGTAGACATCTTTAAGACACTCGCAAAACCCCACCTTCCATGACAAATGCAAGCAATGGTCAGTCAATGACCATACATGGTTAAAGAATGTTGGCTGGCATGGAAGATGACCATCGACAATGCAGTGACCCCCCCCGACACACAGTCCATCAAGTTAACCTGCCTTTCCTGCAAATGATTGACAGCTATTCAACAAGAAGTGTACCAAATGCGTGTGGGGTTAGCCAGCTGAAGTATAACTGTCAAGTTGTGTCCAAGTTGGACTGAATTGTAGACTGCGCCCTAACGCTAGTATTGGTCAAACAAGTTGGGAATTTTACCCACGGCACCACCACAACAAGTGCCAAAGCAAATGTTTACCCAAACTGCATGGCGATCATGGCTCAAGTTACTGACACCTCAATTCGCCCTCCTGGATGTTGACAGGCCGGCTTGGTTGCAATGGGTGTGTTCCCTTACGCCCAGAGACGCGCTTGTCAAACGATAACACGACTTGTCAGTTGGGTATCCAACGTTCATTTAGAACATCTCGGAACGCAAGACAGCCAATTCAATTAATATAACTCGAGCGATGCTAGCTGAAGGCAGGGCTACAGCGATTGCTCGGGTAGAGAAATCGCTGAAACAAGTAATAACCATAGATCATTGTTTTCTAATGGCCTAATTGAACTGAGCCAATTGATATGCTACCAGAAAACACGTCCTAACAAACAAGAGCCGGCCGGCTAGTATTACCAGCCGGCTAGTAATTCATTCATGCTAACGCGCATATCGGCAACTTTGCAAACATGCATCTTGAAATCTAAACGAACAACATCTATAAATGTAATAACGTCTAATCTCCTCGAACATTTTGCCCTTACCTGTGGGTTGGGAGGGATATTAACGGTTTAGAAGAGAAGGAATCAAGCGATAGTCCACACTGCCGGGCTGTGTAACTGAATAACGAGACGTTGCCAAGGTGCTGGTGTTTATACCCGGCCGCGCCGCGGACCCTCTCCATATAAGGCGAACTTTCTGCACACCCAAATCTGATTGGTCCAGGCGTATCCACTTGGTGCGTCGCATTCATCTCTGCACTGCCTGCACTGGGACAACAAGAAGGCGGGTGTACACAAATGCGTCTAGTTTAAACGTTTATTAATGTTTAATGTCACGATCAATGT
Organism: Nansenia antarctica; assembly: GCF_963989245.1. Taxonomy (NCBI): domain Eukaryota; kingdom Metazoa; phylum Chordata; class Actinopteri; order Argentiniformes; family Microstomatidae; genus Nansenia; species Nansenia antarctica. Next base: position 32,317,952 of record NC_137675.1, on the reverse strand, counting down.
TTTGAAGAACCTATATTATCAGTAGTTTCTGTCATGACAACCATGATTAGGATGCATTTAAGTGACTTTTTAACAAGGTTAGCTCGTGCCTCATGCTCCTGCAAAGACACATGGTGGGACTGAAAAATGAAGGGTATTAAAGTTGCAGGCCTTAAAGTGACGAATATTTTAGGAAGTTATCATTTGATAAATGATTCCTCTGCTTGTAGGCCTACACATTCCTCAGGGTCTTAGGGCAGGGTCTGTACCGCTAATTGGCTTAGCATTACTTTAAACTGAGTCCTTACATCACCCCCAACAGTGTAAGCTATAATGTAACTGCATGCATGGCTTAGCTTGTCCGTTAGATTTATCTTTGAAGAAGAGCTGGGGTATGTGAGGTCAGGGAGTAACTACATTAGAGCATAACCCTGGGTCATAGGAGAGAGGGTAACACATTCACACGTCTACACCACATGCCATCCTCAATCACGCACTCTCTCTCTCTCTCTCTCTCTCTCTCTCTCTCTCTCTCTCTCTCTCTCTCTCTCTCTCTCTCTCTCTCTCTCTCTCTCACACACACACACACACACACACACACACACACATTAGTGACAGTGATAGCCTCAACAGGGCTTACAGCAGGATGGTGACAGCATACTCTCAGCAGGTTGTAAATCTCTCACAGCAATCAGCATGTGTTTGTGAGTGTGTATGTGTGTGTGTGTGTGTGTGTGTGTGTGTGTGTGTGTGTGTGTGTGAGAGAGAGAGAGAGAGAGAGAGAGAGAGAGAGAGAGGGGGGGGGGGGGGGGTCAGAGAGATTCTGTCCCAAGTTCCCACATAAAGACCATTCCCAGTGTGACATACTGGGTTCAAACCCAGGTCAGCGCATCTTGCAGTGGCGTCACCTTTATGTAATGTCACCCCAGATCCAGAAATGCCCCTGTTTAAAAAGGGAAAAAAAATACTTTAAGTGCTCATTTCTAGTGACTTTTGAGACTTACAACTGAAGCAAATGACAAGGCTAAGGGAGGCCTTAGGGCCATGTATACGGCACTGAATACCAATGTAATTAAGTAAGTAAGTCAGTAAAGTTTATTTATATAGCACCTATCACAGACCAGCAGTCACAAAGTTATTTACATAGGCTATAAAAACATAAAGAGCAAAAGTAATAGCAGGTTAAAAGAAATAGGTAAACAAGGGAAAATAAAAACAACAAACAGATAACAAGTGTACAACAAATAATAATAAGACACAAAAAGATAGGCTTTTGGGGTTAGCCAAAAGCCTGTCTGTATAGGACAGTCTTGAGCTGTTTTTTAAAAGCTTCGACCGAGACCGCTGATCTAAGTTCCAAGGGAAGAGCATTCCAAAGTTTGGGAGCCACGGTTTGGAATGCTCCATCACCTTTGGTTTTTAATCTGGCACGGGGGACAACCAACAAACCCTGGTCAGAGGACCTGAGAGACCTACTGGGGCTGTAAGGATGCAGTAGGTCACAGATGTATGCCGGTGCCTGACCATGAAGGGCTCTGTAAGTGATGACCAGAACCTTAAATTGAATTCTAAATTTGATGGGGAGCCAGTGTAGGGATGCTAAGATGGGAGTAATATGACATGACTTTCTGGACCTAGTCAACAGCCTTGCAGCTGCATGTTGGACCATTTGTAGCCGGCCCAGGGTGGATGTGTCGAGGCAGGTGAACAGGGAATTACAATAGTCCAAGCGGGATGATACAAAAGTGTGAATGATCATTTCCAACTCCGCGTGGGATACCACAGACCGAAGTTTAGCAATATTGCGTAGATGGAAAAAACAGGTATGTGTCAGTGACCGGATGTGATGAGTGATGATCAAAGTGCAATGTGACTGCATTATCTTACCACAGGTCATTCTAGCGCAACCAGTGTAGCCTGAACTGCCTGTCTTGCGAGTGTTTGTATTGTAATTTGTAGGTTCAGATTTGTCTATATCCAATTTTCAAAAGTCACATTTAAAAGCAGCAAAACAACAACATTTGGGTGGGGGTGGGGGGGGGCAATATCTCTTGGGTAAATGGTATTGAGAGTGCTTTACAAAGTTTGAATATTAGGGTTTACTGTGGCATGGGAGGCTGCATTACACATACCACAACTGTGTTAGCCTACAGAGCTAAAGCCAAGGAATGTCTCACACATGTCTTCAAGTTATAAGATTACCCATAAGGCCAGGGTGGTTCACAGACCCGCTGACCATGACTCAGCTCTGCACGGAGACCAACGTAGAGAGTGACTGGACCAGCCACATCAAAGCAGAAGACCTGATCAGAAACCAAAGAATGTCTTCCATTATTCCTTGCCAGAAACTAGGACATTCGACCCTAAACACAAGCTATCCAGTGACCTGAGCAGGGCTTTCGTCATGGTGGTGTATAGGAGGAGTAGCTCTACACCACACACACACACACACACACACACACACACACACACACACACACACACACACACACACACACACACACACACACAGTTGTGACTGGCAGGTGTGGCATCACTTAGCACTTGGCTATGTTTGGTAGTGTTGTAGATGAAACCACAACATACCTTTGTAATTATGCTGATCCATGTCACGATAGATACTGTTGTCATTCTACTTGAGTCACCATAACTGTCTCTCAACGATGTGGGTGGGGTGTGTGTGTGTCTGTTTGTCTTTATCATTGCTTCTCTCAAAGCCTGTATCGTCATTGTATTTGACAATGATGCAGTACAATGTGAACAGACAGATTCTGGTTTTCTGGGGGTTCCAGTTTTTTGGGGGAGGGTGTCTGTAAGATGTATACATTGTGTATTCACATATGCTTATGCAGTGGTTTAGAACATTCAGCAACAAAAAGCTACTAACCCGTCTACCTGGTTGTGACTCACACTCACCCTACCTTAGCCTGGTGTAGAGAACACCCTGTCACTCCCTGTTAAACCCCTGAGTCAGAGTCCCCACCTCATAGTTCAGCATTATGTAATGGGTTGATACCAACAACCATTGTGATCGACCGAGAGGAGTTAAAGAGCAGTGTTCATCATCATCGTCATCATCATCATCATCATGACATCAAGACTATTTCATAACTATGATTGGCACGGTTAATAAATCACCTTTTATGATATTCCTACACCACAGTAGGTTCGTTAATCCGGTTCCCCTTGTCAACACTTATAGTTCCAGTAACTATATTTCTCAATGCAGGGCAGGGCAGGGCACAATTCTCTGATTTGTTGTGTAACCGTCGGATGAAAGCAATAATGCCCTCTGGGTCTGTGATTTATCGTCGATATTGTCACTTGGCAACCCCCCCCTTCCTGTGAAAATATTGATGATCAATCACAGCCTCTCTCAAATAACACACGAGAGGGTGTGCTACATCGTGTGTCGTATGTGCATCAAGCTAAGGTTAGCTTCATATTTTCCAATTGATTTTCCTGATTAGGCCAGTTAGTTATTACAGTTGTAGCAGGTGCTAGAAAATATATTATAGCCTAGCTGATTTAGTTCATTGCTTGCTGATCAGATATGTTTCTCAGTAACAGCACTGGAAGGACAGGGATTGTAAAAGAATGATTAATGATTCATCACTTCAGGAATGCCCGACACTGTATGACTTATCTGTTTCAGAATAGCCTTGCCACACACACACACACACACACACACGCACACTCTTTCTCTGCTTGCCTTGGGTGTGTGTGTGAGGTCCAAAAAAGGGCATGTGAGGGAGAGAAGCTAGTCACAGTCAGAGACAGGAAGTGGGGTTCTCACAGGCTCTCAGCTACGACTACACACAGGAAGTGACTACATACACATTTTCTATAATAATATGATGTATACTATACAATGGGGAGGTTGGGGGGGGGGGACATTGGTACAGACCATAGACTTTAATTCCAGAGACCCCCCCGACCTTCTACGCACGCAGAAAGAGTTCCTGTTCTGACTGAAGGACAGGGAGCTGGAGTAAGAGGGTTTTCCAGTCTGTCACTCATTAACTTATCCTAGAATGCTCTCCTTTCTGGCATAAGAGCACTCTCTCTCTCACACACACACGCACACACATACACACACACACATACATACATTGTCCATTGACCAGCATGGGTGCAGCCACACTGGGCAGGGCTAAGCCCTTTAAGGGCTTCCCTGGCTGAGCTCCATATAAGGAGATGTTGGACCAAGTCACATGGGGGAAGAATGCACAAACTGGTCATGTGATCCACCAGAGGAAATGAA
>NC_137675.1:32276209-32311209 GCF_963989245.1 Nansenia antarctica | reverse complement strand
GGGCACCGTGTTTGTCCATGAATAACACCGGCTATGAAGGTGGTACAAACACAATACTACTTTGCTAACTTCACCATCGGTATACGGTCATTTTGAGCCCTGAACCACCGCGCTGACACCCCGAGAAGTTATGCTTTTAACCGTAAACTCAATGAACCGGGAGTTCACCCAGCACGTCCTCGAGGATATCAGCGGGGGGACAGACAAGTTCTACCCGGGAATTCGCTCTTAGCTGTGCCGTTCGTGATAGGAGTGTCGTATCGACACCATTAAAATGGTTTCAGATTCCCTGTCCTCTCCCCTACCCGGACACGTTTGAATTTTTACCCTAACCCACGGGAAACCACAGTTATTAACCCGCAAAGGGTGCCTCCGGGCACCGCGTTTGCCCGTGAATAACACCGGCTATGAAGGGGGTAGAAACACAAGACTATGCTGGCTAACTCCACCATCGGTATACGGTCATTTTGAGCCCTGAACCACCACGCTGACACCCCGAGAAGTGAACCGGGAGTAAACTCAATGAACCGGGAGTTCAACATGCGTCAAGTGCTTAAATTCACCCCGAGCAGTGTCGACATCGATGGGGGTCTCCAATCGACTTCATTCAAACACCGGAGCACTCGTATCTATAGCGAACGCAGAGATTGTATGAGCCCCTCCGTAGAAATACGTCACACTGTTATATATCTAACGTTACATGTTTTAAGGCTGATCTGTGCATGATAGTGCTGCATTGTGTTGATCTATTTATATCGATCTATTCTTGCCAATTCCTTATTACCAGTGGAAAGGGGGAAGACTAAAACACTTTGAATGGAATAGATGATACTCGCGAGTTCATCTCGCTTTTCCCCCCGTTGGTGTATTAAACAATCTAAGCAATCTAATCAGAGCAGTTGTTATTATGTAATATTATTGATGGATGTGCCATTTTTGATGGAGAGCAGTGAGCGGATGACTGGATGTGAGCATGTATTTGACTAATGCCGATAGATTCGCGTCTTGCTGCCGGAGCTGTCGGCAGCAGTCAGGATTTTACAGAGTTCCTTCAAATAATCGTAATTCATGAACTATATGCTCTAAAAAATTCAAACAGTTTCTGAAAGCAGAGAAGTTGCACTTTTTGAACAGTTGAACTTTTTTTGGCTTATTACGGTAGTTCACCAACAAAAAAAGCACAGTGCTCAACGTGTCAGGAGAAATAAAAATAGAATCGTGTCGGCATTTCCCTGGTTGCGAGATCTAAACTAGTCTACTAGAACTGAAAGCGGCAAGTAACAGGCACTTAACGTTACATGTTGTAAGGCTGATCTGTGCACGATAGTGCTGCATTTTGACATAATTCTTATCGCATTTCCCCCCGGAATCTTATGACACGTAACTCCTCCTACAGTCCTGGGTCGGTCCTGTATAGTGGAAAACGTCTCGTACCCAGAACTGTTCAAAAGCGTGCCGAAGCGAGCCGTGCTGACCCGTGCCGTGCCGGTCAATGGAAAAGCGCCATTAGCTACCCTTCGCGAGCAGGAACCTTTTTGCGAGCCGGTACCTTTTTGCCAGGCTGCGTGTGACGTGTGACGCTGCACACCGTTGATTGGTCAATGGAAATCGTCACAACATCGTCATCGTATGTTTTCACAGTACACCACTAACCGCCATTTTTAAATCAGCGTTGAACAGCAGAGACTACTACTTCTTACTGTTCTTACTGTTCTTACTATTCAGTGTGTTCAGCATGCTATTGTGATCATGGAGAATTTTAGTTTGGAATTATAACCCATTGTGACGCGGAGATATTCGGCCGTAAGTGACGGGTCCCCACAGCACCGCTTCCTGGTTGACGACTCCCGTTGACAGCGGGGGGAGAGAAAAGTTCTACCCGGGAATTCGCTCCTAGCTGTGTCGACCGTGATAGGAGTGTCATATCGACACCATTCAAATGGTTTTGGATTCCCTGTCCTCTCCCCTATCCGGACACGTTTGAATTGTTATCCTAACCCACGGTAAATCACAGTTATTAACCCGCAAAGGGTGCCTCCGGGCACCGTCTTTGCCCGTGAATAACACCGGCTATGAAGGTGGTACAAACACAATACTCCTTTGCTAACTTCACCATCGGTATACGGTAATTTTGAGCCCTTAACAACCGCGCTGACACCCCGAGAAGATATGCTTTTAACCGTAAACTCAATGAACCGGGAGTTCACCCGCTGCTGCCTGCAGCCTGCAGCCTGCTGGTTGAAACTCCCGTTGACAGCGGGGGGAGAGAAAAGTTCTACCCGGGAATTCGCTCCGCGCTGTGTCGACCGTGATAAGAGTGTCGTATCGACACCATTCAAATGGTTTCAGATTTCCTGTCCTCTCCCCTCTCGGAACATGTTTGAATTTTTACGGTAAACCACAGTTATTAACCTGCAAAGGGTGCCTCCGGGCACCGTGTTTGTCCGTGAATAACACCGGCTAGGAAGGTGGTAAAAAGACAAGACTATGCTGGCTAACTCCACCATCGGTATACGGTCATTTTGAGCCCTGAACCACCGTGGTGCCACCCCGAGAAGTGAACCGGGAGTAAACTCAATGAACCAGGAGTTCAACATGCGTCAAGTGCTTATATTCACTACGAACAGTGTCGACATCGATCAGGCAGTAGCCATCTGATATGCTCAACATAACAATGATACTACAGTGAGCTAAAGTAGTAGCCATCTGATATGCTCAACATAACAATGATACTACAGTGAGCTAAAGTAGTAGCCATCTGATATGCTCAACATAACAATGATACTACAGTGAGCTAAAGTACTAGCCATCTCATATGCTCAACATAACAATGATACTACAGTGAGCTAAAGTAGTAGCCATCTCATATGCTCAACATAAAAATGATACTACAGTTCATAAAGCAGACAAGTGAAGGCAGTGGTTTTAAGGGTTCAAAAAACATGACTTTATTATGTGTACATAGCTTCCTCTCTCTCTCTCCCTCTCTCTCTTTCTCTCCAAAAAACCATGGTTAATAATATACCACATGCCGAGGAAAAAGTATACGATAGCTTCAAGTTCCTCCATGTTGCTATTGTTGTGGCTGTGTTGTGTCTCGTGAAAATATACGTCACCACCATGGCGCGCTGTTATGACGCGTAACTCCGCCTACTATCTCCTACTCCTCCTACTCTTTCCTGGTCTCTTGTGTATAGTGGAAAACGTCTCATACCCAGAACTGTTCAAAAGCGTGCCGAGGCGAGCCGTGCCGTGCCGAGCCGTGCCGTGCCGTGCCGAGCCGTGCCGTGCCGACCCGGGCCGGTCAGTGGAAAAGCGCCAATAGGCAGTAAGAGATATAAAGCCTGTCTAGGCCACTGGGGGGCAGCAGTGAGCTTCTCTAAGCCAGGAGCCAGGGCCTTATACACAAAGAGTTTGGCCACACAGTTTTACACAGTTTTACACAGTTTGCCATGATAAATGAATGATTGTTAATGATGCCTCTGGGCATTCTAACAAGCAGACGAGCTCATATAACTCCTATTTTAGAGACTCTACACTGGCTTCCTGTTAAGTTCAGAATATATTTCAAGATCCTCCTGCTTGTTTCTAAAGATCTCACTGGCACAGCACCAGAATATGTGAAAGACCTTTTGCTAGCGTATCAGCCAAATAGAGCTCTCAGGTCTTCTGACGCTGGTTTTCTCTGTGTACCACATACAAAAGAAGAGATTTGGTGAGGCTGCATTCACCCAAATTGTGGAATGCACTGCCAGTTTACATTAGGGATGCAACCTCAACAACTTAATCTTCAAGTCAAGACTAAAAACCCATCTTTTTAATATTGCCTTTAAATGACTAAATAATTAAATTATGATTATATAATGATCTATAGGAAAAGTGCTATACAAATACAAGTTATTATTATTATTAATTATTATTATTATTATTATTATTATTATTACTATCATTGGCCCTTGCGTCTTCCCACTAAGGTAGAAACAGGAGAATGCCCTGCTAGGAGGCAGGTAGGTTAGTGGTGGTAGAGGGCATCAAATGTGCCAATTGTAATCCGAAAGTGCGTAAGTGTTTTTAGCATTTTTGTTAGCGAACACCTTTCCCTGACACATACCCGCGCCGCGCGGGAGTCAGGGATGTGTGAGCTCACATTACGCCTTATTACCGTTCACTTCCATTGCCCCCATGCATTGTCTATATGGTGATGTAAGGGCTGGTGTCATATATTTCCGGCCACTGGATGGTTTTGTGGCGCAGGAGGGTGGAATGGAATGGAATGGACTTTATTTGTCATTGCTACAGTACAGGTACCAAACAACGAAATTTAGGAGGGGTGGCTCCCCTGGTGTTAGGAAAGGGGAAAAAATATATATATTTTTTTTTTTTTTTAGAAAAAGCACAAAATCACAAGGTAAGGTAAGGAGCTGGTTTACATAAATAAAGGCTATGTACACAATCCACTGTACTATACTGCACAGATAGTCAACTAGGGTTGTCATATTGCACAAAAGTATTTTTTCACGTTATTTTAAAGTGTCCCAGTTTGCAGGCTTGAAATGTACATGTTTGTGCCTCAGCACTAGCTGCCATACAATCCGTCCGGACTGTCCTGGGCCCAGAACTTAGGCCTTTGCTGTGTTCAGGGACTTGACGGCCCAGTGGTAGAAGCAGTTCTTCAGTCTGTTTGTCTTAGCGGCCGGGGTCCTGTACCTCCTATTCGAGGGCAGCCTGATAAAGTGTACGTGCCCAGGGTGGGTCGGGTCCCTGGAGATCTTGGAGGCCTTCCTGAGACAGCGTGTGTTGTACAGCTCTTCCAGAGAGGGGAGGGGGGCGCCGGTGATCTTCTGTGCTGTTCTCACGACTCTCTGTAGCGCGTTTCTCTCCGCTGTTGTGCAGCTGTGGAACCAGTTGCAGATGCCGTAGGTGAGGATGCTCTCCACTGCGCCGTGGTAGAAGGCCACCAGTATCTCCTGCTTGTTGTGTTCTTTCCTGAGGCATCTCAGGGTGTATAGCCGCTGTTGTGCCCTCTTGATGGTGCCTTTTGTGTTGTCTTTCCAGGCCAGGTCATCCCGCATGTGATGTCCCAGGAATCGGAGGGTTGAGACTCTCTCCACGCTCTCTCTGTCGATGAGCAGGGGCTGGATCTCTGACTTTTTCCTCCTGAAGTCTACGATGAATTCCTGGGTCTTTGACTTGTTTAGCAGCAGGTTGTTAACCTTGCACAGCTTGCTCAGTTGCTCTACCTCATCCCTGTACGCCGCCTCGTCCCCCCCCGAGATACATCCCACCACGGTGGTGTCGTCTGCAAACTTTACGATGTAGTTGCTGGGGTGGACGGGGGTGAAGTCGTGGGTGTAGAGGTTGTAGAGGATGGGGCTTAGCACGCAGCCCTGGGGGGACCCAGTGCTGAGGCTGAGGGCTGTGGAGGTGTGGGGGCCCACCCGCACCCTCTGGGGGCGGTCGGTCAGGAAGTCCTTGATCCACGCACATGTAGAGTGTGATAGACCCAGGTCTAGTAGTTTGGTCACTAGCCTGTCTGGAAGGATGGTGTTGAAGGCGGAGCTGAAGTCCACGAAGAGCAGTCTCGCGTAGCTGTTTCCCCTCTCCAGGTGGGATAGAGTGGCGTGGAGAGTCGTCGCTATGGCGTCCTCTGTGGACCTGTGGGCTCTGTAGGCGAACTGGTATGGATCCAGGTTGGGCGGGAGGCGTGTGAGTATGTGGGCCCGGACTAGTTTCTCGTAGCACTTCATGATGATTGGTGTGAGTGCCACCGGGCGGTAGTCGTTTAGGCAGCTCACCGTGCTTTTCTTCGGGACTGGGATGATAGTTGAGGTTTTCAGGCAGGGTGGGACGGTGGCCTGGGACAGGGACTGGTTAAAGATGTTGGTGAAAACCCCGGCCAGCTGGTCGGCGCAGTCTCTCAGCACCCGTCCCAGGATGCCATCCGGCCCCGAGGCTTTCCTGGGGTCCACCGCCTTCAGTACGCGTCTCACCTCATGCTCTGTGAGGGTGAGGCTGCTGAGAGCTGGAGAGAGTGGTGTTTGTGTTGCGGTTACCTCCGTTCGCCCCTCGTCGAACCGGGCGTAGAAGGTGTTCAGCTTTCCCGCCAGCAGGGGGTCGTCCTCTGCGGCTGTGAGCCTGTTGGCTCTGAAGTTTGTCATCTGCTGAACCCCCTGCCACATCCGCCTGGAGTCGTTGCTCAGGAGGCATTCCTCAATCTTCTCTCTGTGCTCTGCCTTGGCCGCTTTGATGCCGCGCTTTAGGTTGGCCCTGGTGGAGCTGTACAGCGGTGTGCGCTTCCCTGCGAAGAAGGCGTTGTCCCTCTCGTTGATCAGTTTTTGGACCTTCCCAGTCATCCATGGCTTCGTGTTGGGGTAGACCCGGACCCGTTTGTCCACGGTGACTGAGTTGGTGCAGTTCACTATGTGGTTCAGAACCGACGACGTGTACTGTTCCAGGTCCTCATGCTCATATTCCTGCCATAGGGTGTCATTTAGGCAGATCTGCAGTGGAGCGGACCCTTCACTGCAGAGGAGCAGAGATATCACCTCACTTCAGAACTGCTACTGTTATGTACCTATTTACAATTTCCTTTCACTCAACACGGTTATTTACTTGGTAAAAAGGTAAGTGCAGGGCCAGCCCTAGAACTTTTGTGGCCCTAAGCAAGATTTCTAATTCAAAATATCATATATTAACATTTGAGGCAAGGCAAGTTTATTTGTATAGCACATTTCATACAACAGGGGCAATTCAAAGTGATTTACATACAGCATTAAAAGAAATACAGAAAAAGAAGGATAGTATTAAAAAATAAAAATAAAGATAGAAATAAAAATGGCAAGAATAGATACATATAGATACATGTATAATATATAGAAAATCAATAGATAAACATTTAACAACATAATAAGACAATGAATAAAAAGATAAGGATAAAAGTGTAGTTACTGCAACTTTATTCAAGCGCTGTTCTTCTCAATATGACATGTGAGATTGCAGGTACTGGTCTGTATTTATCCGCTATCTTGCGCAACGCTCTAACAGACGCTCTGACAGACGCTCTGACAGACAGACGCTCTAACAGACACTCTGACAGACACTCTGACAGACGCTCTAACAGACACTCTAACAGACACTCTGACAGACACTCTAACAGACACTCTGACAGACACTCTGACAGACACTCTAACAGACAATCTGACAGACACTCTGACAGACACTCTGACAGACACTCTAACAGACACTCTGACAGACACTCTGACAGACACTCTGACAGACACTCTGGCAGACAGACGCTCTGACAGACACTCTAACAGACACTCTAACAGACACTCTAACAGACACTCTAACAGACACTCTAACAGACACTCTGACAGACACTCTGACAGACGCTCTGACAGACACTCTAACAGACACTCAAACAGACACTCTGACAGACACTCTAACAGACACTCTGACAGACACTCTAACAGACGCTCTGACAGACGCTCTGACAGACAGACGCTCTAACAGACAGACGCTCTAACAGACACTCTGACAGACACTCTGACAGACGCTCTAACAGACACTCTAACAGACACTCTGACAGACACTCTGACAGACGCTCTAACAGACACTCTGACAGACGCTCTAACAGACACTCTGACAGACGCTTTAACAGACACTCTGACAGACAGACGCTCTGACAGACACTCTGACAGACACTCTAACAGACACTCTGACAGACACTCTAACAGACACTCTAACAGACAAACACTCTAACAGACACTCTGACAGACGCTCTAACAGACACTCTGACAGACTCTCTGACAGACACTCTAACACAGCGGTTCCCAAACTTTTTCAATCAGGCCCCCCTTGGGTAATTGGAAATATTTTCGAGCCCCCCCTAACCCGGTCCCCACCTAGATTGATATAATTAATTGTATAAAGTTGTACAAACATTACATTTTCTCTTCTAATAATAACAAGACACATATATCCAACTATAGTTTTATATTTTATTATGGGTTGAAAAGGAACATAAGTGCTTGGCAAATGATCCTGTGCCACTGAAATATTCAACATATCAACATTAACTAATTTCTACTGCATCACTATTCTTACTCCTCACATTCCTATCACAATTACGATCAATGACTTGTGTGTGCTTGCTTTGCCTTGCAAATCTTCTCAAAGCGGGGTTGTTGTTTTGAGACTGCCACTCTCAGTTCATTCTCAATGTTCAACTTAGACCTGTATTTGCTTTTGATAGCAGCAACAGCAGAAAAGCCTATCTCACACAGGTACGATGTTGCAAAAGGCAGCAGTATTCCCACAGTTATTTTTTTAAAATTATTATTATTTTTATTTCTGCGCCCCCCCTGCAGTACCCCCGCGCCCCACTAGGGGGGGCGCGCCCCACAGTTTGGGAAACGCTGCTCTAACAGACGCTCTAACAGACACTCTAACAGACACTCTGACAGATACTCTAACAGACACTCTAACAGACACTCTGACAGACAGACGCTCTAACAGACACTCTGACAGACAGACGCTCTGACAGACACTCTAACAGACACTCTGACAGACACTCTAACAGACACTCTAACAGACACTCTAACAGACACTCTGACAGACACTCTGACAGACACTCTAACAGACGCTCTAACAGACACTCTAACAGACACTCTGACAGACACTCTGACAGACAGACGCTCTGACAGACGCTCTAACAGACACTCTGACAGACACTCTAACAGACACTCTGACAGACAGACGCTCTAACAGACAATCTGACAGACAGACACTCTGACAGACACTCTAACAGACACTCTGACAGACACTCTAACAGACACTCTAACAGACACTCTGACAGACACTCTGACTGACACTCTAAGAGACACTCTGACAGACACTCTAACAGACACTCTGACAGACACTCTGACAGACACTCTGACAGACAGACGCTCTAACAGACACTCTGACAGACACTCTGACAGACACTCTGACAGACGCTCTAACAGACACTCTGACAGACTCTCTGACAGACACTCTAACAGACGCTCTAACAGACACTCTAACAGACACTCTAACAGACACTCTGACAGACACTCTGACAGACACTCTAACAGACACTCTAACAGACACTCTAACAGACACTCTGACAGACACTCTGACAGACACTCTGACAGACAGACGCTCTAACAGACACTCTGACAGACACTCTGACAGACACTCTGACAGACGCTCTGACAGACACTCTAACAGACGCTCTAACAGACACTCTAACAGACACTCTAACAGACACTCTGACAGACACTCTGACAGACACTCTAACAGACACTCTAACAGACACTCTAACAGACACTCTGACAGACACTCTGACAGACACTCTGATAGACACTCTAACAGACACTCTGACAGACACTCTAACAGACACTCTAACAGACAGACACTCTGACAGACGCTCTAACAGACACTCTGACAGACACTCTGACAGACACTCTAACAGACACTCTAACAGACAGACACTCTGACAGATGCTCTAACAGACACTCTGACAGACACTCTGATAGACACTCTGACAGACACTCTAACAGACACTCTGACAGACAGACGCTCTAACAGACACTCTGACAGACACTCTGACAGACAGACGCTCTAACAGACACTCTGACAGACAGACACTCTGACAGACACTCTGACAGACACTCTGACAGACACTCTAACAGACACTCTAACAGACACTCTAACAGACACTCTGACAGACACTCTGACAGACAGACGCTCTAACAGACACTCTGACAGACACTGTAACAGACACTCTGACAGACAGACGCTCTAACAGACACTCTAACAGACACTCTGACAGACACTCTAACAGACACTCTAACAGACACTCTGACAGACACTCTGACAGACACTCTAACAGACACTCTGACAGACACTCTGACAGACACTCTGACAGACACTCTAACAGACACTCTGACAGACACTCTGACAGACACTCTGACAGACACTCTAACAGACACTCTAACAGACACTCTGACAGACACTCTGACAGACACTCTAACAGACACTCTGACAGACACTCTAACAGACACTCTAACAGACACTCTGACAGACACTCTGACAGACGCTCTAACAGACACTCTGACAGACGCTCTAACAGACACTCTAACAGACACTCTAACAGACACTCTGACAGACACTCTAACAGACACTCTGACAGACACTCTGACAGACACTCTGACAGACACTCTGACAGACGCTCTAACAGACACTCTGACAGACTCTCTGACAGACACTCTAACAGATGCTCTAACAGACACTCTAACAGACACTCTAACAGACACTCTGACAGACACTCTGACAGACACTCTAACAGACACTCTAACAGACACTCTAACAGACACTCTGACAGACACTCTGACAGACACTCTGACAGACACTCTGACAGACAGACGCTCTAACAGACACTCTGACAGACACTCTGACAGACACTCTGACAGACGCTCTGACAGACACTCTAACAGACGCTCTAACAGACACTCTAACAGACACTCTGACAGACACTCTGACAGACAGACGCTCTGACAGACGCTCTAACAGACACTCTGACAGACACTCTAACAGACACTCTGACAGACACTCTGACAGACAGACGCTCTAACAGACACTCTAACAGACACTCTGACAGACACTCTGACTGACACTCTAAGAGACACTCTGACAGACACTCTAACAGACACTCTGACAGACACTCTGACAGACACTCTGACAGACAGACGCTCTAACAGACACTCTGACAGACACTCTGACAGACACTCTGACAGACGCTCTAACAGACACTCTGACAGACTCTCTGACAGACACTCTAACAGACGCTCTAACAGACACTCTAACAGACACTCTAACAGACACTCTGACAGACACTCTGACAGACACTCTAACAGACACTCTAACAGACACTCTAACAGACACTCTGACAGACACTCTGACAGACACTCTGACAGACAGACGCTCTAACAGACACTCTGACAGACACTCTGACAGACACTCTGACAGACGCTCTGACAGACACTCTAACAGACGCTCTAACAGACACTCTAACAGACACTCTAACAGACACTCTGACAGACACTCTGACAGACACTCTAACAGACACTCTAACAGACACTCTAACAGACACTCTGACAGACACTCTGACAGACACTCTGATAGACACTCTAACAGACACTCTGACAGACACTCTAACAGACACTCTAACAGACAGACACTCTGACAGACGCTCTAACAGACACTCTGACAGACACCCTGACAGACACTCTAACAGACACTCTAACAGACAGACACTCTGACAGATGCTCTAACAGACACTCTGACAGACACTCTGATAGACACTCTGACAGACACTCTAACAGACACTCTGACAGACAGACGCTCTAACAGACACTCTGACAGACACTCTGACAGACAGACACTCTAACAGACACTCTGACAGACAGACACTCTGACAGACACTCTGACAGACACTCTGACAGACACTCTAACAGACACTCTAACAGACACTCTAACAGACACTCTGACAGACACTCTGACAGACAGATGCTCTAACAGACACTCTGACAGACACTGTAACAGACACTCTGACAGACACTGTAACAGACACTCTGACAGACAGACGCTCTAACAGACACTCTAACAGACACTCTGACAGACACTCTAACAGACACTCTAACAGACACTCTGACAGACACTCTGACAGACACTCTAACAGACACTCTGACAGACACTCTGACAGACACTCTGACAGACACTCTAACAGACACTCTGACAGACACTCTGACAGACACTCTGACAGACACTCTAACAGACACTCTGACAGACACTCTAACAGACACTCTAACAGACACTCTGACAGACACTCTGACAGACACTCTAACAGACACTCTGACAGACACTCTAACAGACACTTTGACAGACACTCTGACAGACGCTCTAACAGACACTCTGACAGACGCTCTAACAGACACTCTAACAGACACTCTAACAGACACTCTGACAGACACTCTAACAGACACTCTGACAGACACTCTGACAGACACTCTGACAGACAGACGCTCTAACAGACACTCTGACAGACACTCTGACAGACACTCTGACAGACACTCTGACAGACTCTCTGACAGACACTCTAACAGACACTCTGACAGACGCTCTAACAGACACTCTGACAGACTCTCTGACAGACACTCTAACAGACGCTCTAACAGACACTCTAACAGACACTCTAACAGACACTCTGACAGACACTCTGACAGACACTCTAACAGACACTCTAACAGACACTCTAACAGACACTCTGACAGACACTCTGACAGACACTCTGACAGACACTCTGACAGACAGACGCTCTAACAGACACTCTGACAGACACTCTGACAGACACTCTGACAGACGCTCTGACAGACACTCTAACAGACGCTCTAACAGACACTCTAACAGACACTCTAACAGACACTCTGACAGACACTCTGACAGACACTCTAACAGACACTCTAACAGACACTCTAACAGACACTCTGACAGACACTCTGACAGACACTCTGATAGACACTCTAACAGACACTCTGACAGACACTCTAACAGACACTCTAACAGACAGACACTCTGACAGACGCTCTAACAGACACTCTGACAGACACTCTAACAGACACTCTAACAGACAGACACTCTGACAGACACTCTGATAGACACTCTGACAGACACTCTAACAGACACTCTGACAGACAGACGCTCTAACAGACACTCTGACAGACACTCTGACAGACAGACGCTCTAACAGACACTCTGACAGACAGACACTCTGACAGACACTCTGACAGACACTCTGACAGACACTCTAACAGACACTCTAACAGACACTCTGACAGACACTCTGACAGACAGACGCTCTAACAGACACTCTGACAGACACTGTAACAGACACTCTGACAGACAGACGCTCTAACAGACACTCTAACAGACACTCTGACAGACACTCTAACAAACACTCTAACAGACACTCTGACAGACACTCTGACAGACACTCTAACAGACACTCTGACAGACACTCTGACAGACACTCTGACAGACACTCTAACAGACACTCTGACAGACACTCTGACAGACACTCTGACAGACACTCTAACAGACACTCTGACAGACACTCTAACAGACACTCTAACAGACACTCTGACAGACACTCTGACAGACACTCTAACAGACACTCTGACAGACACTCTAACAGACACTCTAACAGACACTCTGACAGACACTCTGACAGACGCTCTAACAGACACTCTGACAGACGCTCTAACAGACACTCTGACAGACACTCTGACAGACACTCTGACAGACACTCTGACAGACACTCTAAGAGACACTCTAACAGACACTCTAACAGACAAACACTCTAACAGACACTCTGACAGACGCTCTAACAGACACTCTGACAGACTCTCTGACAGACACTCTAACAGACGCTCTAACAGACACTCTAACAGACACTCTGACAGATACTCTAACAGACACTCTAACAGACACTCTGACAGACTGACGCTCTAACAGACACTCTGACAGACAGACGCTCTGACAGACACTCTAACAGACACCCTGACAGACACTCTAACAGACACTCTAACAGACACTCTAACAGACACTCTGACAGACACTCTGACAGACACTCTAACAGACGCTCTAACAGACACTCTAACAGACACTCTGACAGACACTCTGACAGACAGACGCTCTGACAGACGCTCTAACAGACACTCTGACAGACACTCTAACAGACACTCTGACAGACAGACGCTCTAACAGACACTCTGACAGACAGACACTCTGACAGACACTCTAACAGACACTCTAACAGACACTCTGACAGACACTCTGACAGACACTCTGACAGACAGACGCTCTAACAGACACTCTAACAGACACTCTGACAGACACTCTGACTGACACTCTAAGAGACACTCTGACAGACACTCTAACAGACACTCTGACAGACACTCTGACAGACACTCTGACAGACAGACGCTCTAACAGACACTCTGACAGACACTCTGACAGACACTCTGACAGACGCTCTAACAGACACTCTGACAGACTCTCTAACAGACACTCTAACAGACGCTCTAACAGACACTCTAACAGACACTCTGACAGACACTCTGACAGACACTCTGACAGACACTCTGACAGACAGACGCTCTAACAGACACTCTGACAGACACTCTGACAGACACTCTGACAGACGCTCTGACAGACACTCTAACAGACGCTCTAACAGACACTCTAACAGACACTCTAACAGACACTCTGACAGACACTCTGACAGACACTCTAACAGACACTCTGACAGACACTCTGACAGACACTCTGACAGACACTCTGACAGACAGACGCTCTAACAGACACTCTGACAGACACTCTGACAGACACTCTGACAGACGCTCTGACAGACACTCTAACAGACGCTCTAACAGACACTCTGACAGACACTCTGACAGACACTCTAACAGACACTCTAACAGACACTCTAACAGACACTCTGACAGACACTCTGACAGACACTCTGATAGACACTCTAACAGACACTCTGACAGACACTCTAACAGACACTCTAACAGACAGACACTCTGACAGACGCTCTAACAGACACTCTGACAGACACTCTGACAGACACTCTAACAGACACTCTAACAGACAGACACTCTGACAGATGCTCTAACAGACACTCTGACAGACACTCTGATAGACACTCTGACAGACACTCTAACAGACACTCTGACAGACAGACGCTCTAACAGACACTCTGACAGACACTCTGACAGACAGACGCTCTAACAGACACTCTGACAGACAGACACTCTGACAGACACTCTGACAGACACTCTAACAGACACTCTAACAGACACTCTAACAGACACTCTGACAGACACTCTGACAGACAGACGCTCTAACAGACACTCTGACAGACACTGTAACAGACACTCTGACAGACAGACGCTCTGACAGACACTCTAACAGACACCCTGACAGACACTCTAACAGACACTCTAACAGACACTCTAACAGACACTCTGACAGACACTCTGACAGACACTCTAACAGACGCTCTAACAGACACTCTAACAGACACTCTGACAGACACTCTGACAGACAGACGCTCTGACAGACGCTCTAACAGACACTCTGACAGACACTCTAACAGACACTCTGACAGACAGACGCTCTAACAGACACTCTGACAGACAGACACTCTGACAGACACTCTAACAGACACTCTAACAGACACTCTGACAGACACTCTGACAGACACTCTGACAGACAGACGCTCTAACAGACACTCTAACAGACACTCTGACAGACACTCTGACTGACACTCTAAGAGACACTCTGACAGACACTCTAACAGACACTCTGACAGACAGACGCTCTAACAGACACTCTGACAGACAGACACTCTGACAGACACTCTAACAGACACTCTAACAGACACTCTGACAGACACTCTGACAGACACTCTGACAGACAGACGCTCTAACAGACACTCTAACAGACACTCTGACAGACACTCTGACTGACACTCTAACAGACACTCTGACAGACACTCTGACAGACACTCTGACAGACAGACGCTCTAACAGACACTCTGACAGACACTCTGACAGACACTCTGACAGACGCTCTAACAGACACTCTGACAGACTCTCTGACAGACACTCTAACAGACGCTCTAACAGACACTCTAACAGACACTCTAACAGACACTCTGACAGACACTCTAACAGACACTCTAACAGACACTCTGACAGACACTCTGACAGACACTCTGACAGACACTCTGACAGACAGACGCTCTAACAGACACTCTGACAGACACTCTGACAGACACTCTGACAGATGCTCTGACAGACACTCTAACAGACGCTCTAACAGACACTCTAACAGACACTCTAACAGACACTCTGACAGACACTCTGACAGACACTCTAACAGACACTCTAACAGACACTCTAACAGACACTCTGACAGACACTCTGACAGACACTCTGATAGACACTCTAACAGACACTCTGACAGACACTCTAACAGACACTCTAACAGACAGACACTCTGACAGACGCTCTAACAGACACTCTGACAGACACTCTGACAGACACTCTAACAGACACTCTAACAGACAGACACTCTGACAGATGCTCTAACAGACACTCTGACAGACACTCTGATAGACACTCTGACAGACACTCTAACAGACACTCTGACAGACAGACGCTCTAACAGACACTCTGACAGACACTCTGACAGACAGACGCTCTAACAGACACTCTGACAGACAGACACTCTGACAGACACTCTGACAGACACTCTGACAGACACTCTAACAGACACTCTAACAGACACTCTAACAGACACTCTGACAGACACTCTGACAGACAGACGCTCTAACAGACACTCTGACAGACACTGTAACAGACACTCTGACAGACAGACGCTCTAACAGACACTCTAACAGACACTCTGACAGACACTCTAACAGACACTCTAACAGACACTCTGACAGACACTCTGACAGACACTCTAACAGACACTCTGACAGACACTCTGACAGACACTCTGACAGACACTCTAACAGACACTCTGACAGACACTCTGACAGACACTCTGACAGACACTCTAACAGACACTCTGACAGACACTCTGACAGACACTCTGACAAACACTCTAACAGACACTCTGACAGACACTCTAACAGACACTCTAACAGACACTCTGACAGACACTCTGACAGACACTCTAACAGACACTCTGACAGACACTCTAACAGACACTCTAACAGACACTCTGACAGACACTCTGACAGACGCTCTAACAGACACTCTGACAGACGCTCTAACAGACACTCTAACAGACACTCTGACAGACACTCTGACAGACACTCTGACAGACACTCTGACAGACACTCTGACAGACACTCTAAGAGACACTCTGACAGACACTCTAACAGACACTCTGACAGACACTCTGACAGACACTCTGACAGACAGACGCTCTAACAGACACTCTGACAGACACTCTGACAGACTCTCTAACAGACACTCTAATAGACACTCTGACAGACACTCTGACAGACACTCTGACAGACACTCTAACAGACACTCTGACAGACACTCTGACAGACACTCTGACAGACACTCTGATAGACACTCTAACAGACACTCTGACAGACACTCTAACAGACACTCTAACAGACAGACACTCTGACAGACGCTCTAACAGACACTCTGACAGACACTCTGACAGACGTTTAATAACAATAAAAGTCAACATTTTCAACTATAAAAGCAACAAACTTGCACATAACAGCCTAGGAACCTTCTCACCACCCACAGTAAATTGTGTTTTAAAACCAAACTTAAATGTTATTTTCTAAAAGGAGGTTAGATGTATTTGTATATTTATGTATTTTGTTTTGATCATGTTTTTGTTGGCCCTGTTATGTCGGTTCTTTTTATACCTTACACTTTTGTATTTTCTTTTTCATCTATCACTTAGTTTGGTAGTTATATTCATTGCACAATGCTGAATTATGTATAATTTTTGTAGTACAGACTGATTGTTGTTGATGATTGTTACTTATGTGTTTTATGTGTGGACCCCAGGAAGACTAGCTAGTTGCTACGGCACTAGCTAATGGGGATCCTTAATAACATATTAAAAATATTAAAAATATTAAAATATTAAAAATAACAAGGTCGATAACTAAAGACAATGACAAATGGACACCAATAAAAACTCTAATATTTTGACAAATAAATAGCAATTACCAACCAATATAAAAGTGCAAAATATTCCAAATAAATAAAGTGAACACTACAATATTGTTAACTATGTTCACAACAAAACAACAAAACAACAGGCTACTGTAGTAACTACAGCTGTCCATACCTGTCAACCCTCCCATTTTTCCCGGGATTCTCCCGTATTTTACCTTTCTTTCCCGCTGTGCTCCCGTTTAAATCTCTAAACCTATAATAAAATATAATTGAACACTTAATTGTTAGACGTTGGCGCATGCGCACAATCGCTATATATCCATGTCAGAGTTGACTTGTCTCCTCTCGTTTCTTGGGCTGCGTTCGTAATTTTGCTCTGAGAGTGCCGGAACGCACACTAGGTGCAACGTCATAAAGGGACCAAGTAATTTGATTGGACAAGAGGCATTCCATGAGTGGTGATCAGATTTCCAGAGCGTTTTTTACGAACACAGCCTCGATTATCGCTGTTTTGAAATGATCGCTGGTAGCTTTGCGCCGCTCTTTTCCCATTGACATCATGGTGTCAAGTCATGTATAAATAAATGTGCTGAATTTAGATGCCCTTTTGTGTTTTCATGCAGGGATGTTCAAAGTATTTTACTTTCAACCAGGTATCTGATTCTGACCACCTGTAGTCACTTACTTAATGTAGGAACTACTTAATTCTTGTTGCACTGAAGCAGGTGGTTGATTGACTGTGTCTACCCTTGACTAAATGTAAGGGGTATCCTATGGTTGTCTAGTGGTGATGTTAGGATTGACTGTGTGTACCCTTGTCTAAATGTAAGGGGTATCCGGGTTGCCTAGTGGTGATGTTAGGACTGACTGTGTGTACCCTTGACTAAATGTAAGGGGTATCCTATGGTTGTCTAGTGGTGATGTTAGGACTGACTGTGTGTACCCTTGTCTAAATGTAAGGGGTATCCTATGGTTGTCTAGTGGTGATGTTAGGATTGACTGTGTGTACCCTTGTCTAAATGTAAGGGGTATCCTATGGTTGTCTAGTGGTGATGTTAGGACTGACTGTGTGTACCCTTGTCTAAATGTAAGGGGTATCCTATGGTTGTCTAGTGGTGATGTTAGAACTGACTGTGTGTACAGTCTAAATGTAAGAGGTATCCTATGGTTGCCTAGTGGTGATGTTAGGATTGACTGTGTGTACAGTCTAAATGTAAGGGGTATCCTATGGTTGCCTAGTGGTGATGTTAGGATTGACTGTGTGTACAGTCTAAATGTAAGGGGTATGGTTTGTGGATGGTGGGGGGGGGAGAGGATGACCCGTGGGTGCGCAGGTTTTTTTGGGGAAAATATCCCTTATTTTCAAATCCCAATGTTGACAGGTATGCAGCTGTCCATCCTTTCACTACCTTCCAACATCAGTCCTTTTTAAAGTGTGGCGCCCTCTAGTGGTTGTGGCCCTAAGTGACCTCTCTGTTTATGACTTGGGCCGGCCCCGTAAGTGACAAGTATGTATGTATCTGATACTTTATCTTTAGCTCTTCGTGGACTTCAGCTCCGCCTTCAACACCATCCTTCCAGACAGGCTAGTGACCAAACTACTAGACCTGGGTCTATCACACTCTATATGTGCGTGGATCAAGGACTTCCTGACCGACCGCCCCCAGAGGGTGCGGGTGGGCCCCCACACCTCCACAGCCCTCAGCCTCAGCACTGGGTCCCCCCAGGGCTGCGTGCTAAGCCCCATCCTCTACAACCTCTACACCTACAACTTCACCCCCGTCCACCCCAGCAACTACATCGTAAAGTTCGCAGACGACACCACCGTGGTGGGATGTATCTCGGGGGGGGACGAGGCGGCGTACAGAGATGAGGTAGAGCAACTGAGCAAGCTGTGCAAGGTTAACAACCTGCTGCTGAACAAGTCAAAGACCCAGGAAATCATCGTAGACTTCAGGAGGAAAAAGTCCGACATCCAGCCCCTGCTCATCGACGGAGAGAGCGTGGAGAGAGTCTCAACCCTCCGATTCCTGGGACATCACATGCGGGATGACCTGACCTGGAAGGACAACACAAAAGGCACCATCAAGAGGGCACAACACTGCCCCACGGTGGTGTAGCGGTCTAAGCACTGGCCACTAGTGCATGCTGCCCACCGGGGACTGGGAATAGTCAAAAAACATAAAATAGACACCAGGCTTGCATTTCTAATTCATTTGGTTCAAAAGTTATAGCCAAAACCTTTTTCGGAGGGCGGCCATATTGATTTGGCCGCCATGGCGACCCCGGTGGTCGTTGGCTCGGGCGCCCTGGCTAAATCATTAGAGCATATCTGAGCTACATCTGGGCCAAATCTGGTGCTTTTGCACAAATTAGCATGAACATAGCCTCATATAGCCCTAAGGCCCCCAACTATATCTAAGTAGATACTACAGGTGTACATGTGTAGTGAAGTACAGTAGATTATTACAGTAGCATGGCGTTCAGAGCTATATTATATATATATATATATATATATATATATATATATATAGGCAGGTAGCCTATAGAGTGTGATAACTACAACAGTTGTTCATAACAGTATGTGATTGATTTTGCGAACTGTAACTAGGTCTTGCAAGTTCTACAGATACTACTGTGATGACAGTCTACACAGTTCTGCTCAATGATAGCCTGGCTAGCCTACACAGTAGGCTACTGTACATCATAGCTACATTCCAGTGGGCATTTTTGCCAATGATATGACTGCTGCCTAGCA
Source organism: Nansenia antarctica (assembly GCF_963989245.1). Classification (NCBI taxonomy): domain Eukaryota; kingdom Metazoa; phylum Chordata; class Actinopteri; order Argentiniformes; family Microstomatidae; genus Nansenia; species Nansenia antarctica. Next base: position 32,290,641 of record NC_137675.1, on the reverse strand, counting down.
ACCACAATGTTGTCATTCAATAAAACGCCCAACAAGTGTAATTTATATTATAGTGCAATTCAAGTGTAAATGTATACAGTTTCTTTATTTATGTATTTGTGCTCTGTACAGTACATGTGTAATTGTATGTTTTATTACATTCCATAGTTGTATCTATTTGTAGGAGGAGGATAAGTGTTCATATCAGTTCTCTTTTTGCATGCCTTTTGAAGATGTGTTTCAAGGGTTTGGCATGTACTTTACAGTAGGGGCATGTACATTACAGTATGGTCAAAAGAGACATTTTGAGCAGGTGTGAGTGTGTAGTGTACATGTGGAGAGATCTAAATGACACCCATACAATTTAGAAAATGCCTCTTAACATACTAAACCCTTGATTTCACAATCAATGTGTTTAAACATGCATACGGTATAGTCACTGATGCTTTACCTGCTTTAAAGAAGTGAACATTGAGTGGACATACTGAGTCTTATTAATGTTTAAATCAGCTTGACAGACAATAACAGGTAATGACAGAATGTGTCTATAACCCATTTACAAGCATGATGAATAAGCCAGGCGTTAGTGAGGGAGAGAATAACACTTTATTTTATTTTACAGTGAGGAGCAAACTGACTGCTTCAGTTACACTCTCGAGACCAGCTGATGATGATGAATCTGATGTGACTGCATCTCCTTTGCAAGGTTAATACATACAGTATTGTGTGTCCCATCCTTATTCACTGTCAAAGTGATTTCCAGTTGTGTGAAGTTTCATGTTACCTGCTCCTTCAGCTCCAGTGAAGGTCCTGCTGCCGATACCTCCTCAGCTGCCTGCCTGGGCCCCATCCTTAGGCCCCCAGCCTAGAACCCGATGTGGGAATACAGTATGTCATTTCAGTTCATTTATATTGCACACATGAACTATAACATAGTATTTACCTAATTCTAAGGAATCAAATTCAACCAGGTCTGTTATTTTGATTGAAAGTCATCTGTAAATGTTGGTACTTTGCTGTGGATATTTAACAAACTATTGAGACTTCTTTTGCATCCTATTACCTCAGATCCTACATGACATGTGAGGCACCCTGCCCCTACCAGAGCAGAGCAGGACACAGTGCTGCCTCAAGGTGTGACAAACTCTCTGGCAGGTTCTTAAACTGAAGTCTGTGCACAGCTCCTTTTTGGTTTATGCTCCTCCATCACACTGCCACACCATGCTCCTCCATCACACCATGCTCATCCATCACACCATGCTCCTCCATCACACCATGCTCCTCCATCACAGCCTGCAGCCTCTCTCCCTCCGCCCCCAACACAGCCTCTCTCCCTCCCCCCCAACACAGCCTCTCTCCCTCCGCCCCCAACACAGCCTCTCTCCCTCCGCCCCCAACACAGCCTCTCTCCCACCGCCCCCAACACAGCCTCTCTCCCTCCGCCCCCAACACAGCCTCTCTCCCACCGCCCCCAACACAGCCTCTCTCCCTCCCCCCCAACACAGCCTCTCTCCCTCCGCCCCCAATACAGCCTCTCTCCCTCCACCCCCAACACAGCCTCTCTCCCTCCGCCCCCCAACACAGCCTCTCTCCCTCCGCCCCCAACACAGCCTCTCTCCCTCCGCCCCCAACACAGCCTCTCTCCCTCCGCCCCAACACAGCCTCTCTCCCTGCGCCCCCAACACAGCCTCTCTCCCTCCGCCCCCAACACAGCCTCTCTCCCTCCGCCCCCAACACAGCCTGCAGCCTCTCTCCCTCCGCCCCAACACAGCCTCTCTACCTCTGCCCCCAACACAGCCTCTCTCCCTCCGCCCCCAACACAGCCTCTCTCCCTCCCCCCCAACACAGCCTCTCTCCCTCCGCCCCAACACAGCCTCTCTCCCTCCGCCCCCAACACAGCCTCTCTCCCTCCGCCCCAACACAGCCTGCAGCTGAGCCTTCCATCCCCAGCTACCACCACAATGTCGGCCGCTGGAACTGCTGTCCCCATCGATAAGGTTGCAGAGAAATAGGAAATGTTAGAATAGGTATAGCATAGCATAGAGTACAGCACAGTGTTTTATCTGTACAGTATAGTATAGTGGATAGTGTACCTTTCCCTTCTTGTCTTTTTAGTTTTTTTTTCTTTTCTAGCACCAGGGGAGCCACCCCTCCCAAATGTCGTTGTTTGGTACCTGTACTATAGCAATGACAATAAAGACCATTCATTCATTCATTCATTCATTCATTCATCAGAGCATCTGGATGAAGATGAAGATGGGGCTGGATGGCCATGGGGCTGTGGCCAGGGGCCTGATCAGTGTGGCACCTCAGAAGGGAAAGAGACTGTACACACACACACACACACACACACACACACACACGCACGCACACACACACACACACACACACACACACACACACACACACACACACACACACACACACACACACACACACACACACAGTAGAGAAGGAGAATCTTCCTGCAGTGTATTGTACTTTTTGTTGTTTTGAAATTGTTAATTCATGTTGTAACACTGTTGCAAAATGTTTTAAATATGCAACTTTTGTTTTAGTTCGATACAACCCAGGTTTAATTGATCAGTTTTGTTTATTTGTTATGTACAAATAAAAAAAGCAGTAAGCAGTGTGCTTTTTAAAGCCAGACTGAAATTTCTCGTGGATGTTATGCATAACTAAAAATGCAACTGAACGTAACCTGCGTTTGGACCTGAGGGGAGCCACAGAGTCTACGTGTCTACACGCGTCAAAGTATGTTTTAAAACAGTATAATGGTTACATTAACATCAACAGTATGTTTTAAAACAGTGTAATGGTTACATTTACATGTTTTAAAACAGTATAATGGTTACATTAACATCAACAGTATGTTTTAAAACAGTATAATGGTTACATTAACATCAACAGTATGTTTTAAAACAGTATAATGGTTACATTAACATCAACAGTGGAGCTGAGGGTTTGAGAACTCAACAGGGGCTGCAGACTTCCCACGGTAAAATACACACTGTAACACTGGGACAGAGTAAAATACACACACTGGGACAGAGTAAAATACACACTGTAACACTGGGACAGAGTACATTGCAATGTTAAACCAATGGTGAGGTAAAATGTAATTTTTTCTTTAATGAAATGAGTTCTACATCATCAAAACATGTTGTGTTACATGAAACATTTAGTTTTTTAAGACTTAATAAAGAAATCTTTTTTTGACTGTAGTGTCCTCAAGTGGATTCGTACAGTGGCCGATACTGGCCCAGTTCGTGTGGTGGGACTTTAAACCCACAGTCAGTTCCGCCAAACCTGTGGGTAACAGTTAACTGGCACACTAACTGTACTGTTTTCATTAAAACATTTTGTTATAAATGTATCATTGTATCAAATAATAATTTTTTAGAGAAAAGTATTTCAATTGAAAGCTACTCAACAGGCAACTACAGTTGATTGCATTTTAGACAATTAGAAGTACATGTGAATTGTGAATGTAGAAGTACAAGAATGAAAAACTAATTTTAATTGATAGAACCAAACCTGTGAGGCAGGTTGTACATGACATCTGGTTTCCCAGATGGACAACGAGACTGGTGAACAGGTCTGATGGTGTGTGTGTTCCACTTTTCCCTGCATTCATCAAGGTCCCGCTGTAGCACACCCATGAACACAAACCGCACTAGGCATGTGTGCTCATGACTGCCACTGAACAAATCTCTCTCCCTCAGGCCATCCAGAATTGAGATCTGAAAAAACACTCAAATTAGAGATGTAGTTTGTTGTAGGTGATGCATTTCGATGTAATGGATTTAGAATTAGCATAATGATCATCAAACAACAGAAAACCTGCAGTGCCACAAAAGGTATTTACTAAATAGAAGGGGTCCCTCTGTGTTTTAAGGTGTTTCTGATCAGTTCAGTGGAATGGAAATCAATGCTCCAACAACTAGATGTACCACCAAGTAATCAGAACGAATGAAATTCCATGGGTATTTTAAGATATACTGTGTTCCCTACTAGGGGTGTAAGAAATATTTTAAAAGTTGAGGACACCTCTGTTTGCGGAAGTATGACCACCAGCTTTCGATTCGTTGGTTTGCTGTTGAGGAGCCATACATATGACTGGCAGCCCCAGCAAAGTCATCGGTGTGTGAAGATCTTAAGGCACACTGGATTGCTGCCATTCTGCCGTTTTCAGTGCCACAGTCCGTGCGAAGCCGCATTGGTATGACCCCACATTCTGAGACATAATGCAGGTAGTATTGAGCAATGACCCCAGGGTCATTGTTGCTTGCTCCACACACCAACCACAGCACTTTGCGGGAGTAGCCATCTATACAGCCACTAATGGCCAAACCGTATGGTTTTAATTTATCATAGCCATCCACATGCCAGACATGGTTTGGTCCATAGGAGCTGTAAACTCTCCTTACAAATCTTCGTCTTGCATGAAGTTGAACTCCTGACGGATCAAGCTCTCTCATCAAAGCCATGACTTTATCCCTACTCACTGTCAGAGAGTACTTCTGACGCAATGTCTGCCACATCGAACGGTAAACATAATGCTGGCCTGGTCCCTTCAGCTCTTCTTGTATGGCAGAACATACAGTAGCAACAGGAGAGTAATTTGTTTGCCTGCACAAAGAGAAACTTCTCAATTTGCTCTTCAGAGAGCGAAGGCTCATTTTAACATTGTGAGTCGTTGCCAGGAAATCCAAAATTTCATCGTAGCTGTAGCCATCATGGAAGTACTTTCGAATCAGATCCTCTTCTGTGGGGCTGTCTGATGCTGAGCCTGATAAACAAAAAGAAAGAAAAATATAATAAAGAGAACATTTTCTGCTAGGACAAGCTGCAGCACATCATCTGATCTGCCTTCTCTTCAGGACTTAACTTATACGCCTTGAGTACCAGGTGAAGTGCAGGAAAGATTATGGCAGACCCCTCTGACCCTGAACACCATTTGTTTGAACCCCTTCCCTGCTAGTAAGAGGTTGAGGTCTATCAAGACCAAAAGTTCAGGCCATAAGACCTGTTTCTACCCCATGGCAGTGGGACTCAAAAACACTCCCTATACCCAACTGTTTAATCATATGCATCGAGAAATTGTATAACATTATTATATAACTTACATTTCTAATAAATTAGTCTACAATCTAATCATGACCTCAATCTTACATTCAGGAAAGTAGGCTTCCATACTGAAAACTATTGCATTAGTATTCCCAAAGGTGTGTTGTACCCCATATTCTGCAAACAAACTCAAATACAATCATCATGTCTACTCACTGTTGCCTTCAGGTGCTGCCAAAAACTGTAAATGTTTGCCACATGAGCCACAGAAGACTTGAACAGTCCCCAGATCTTGGCCACAGAAAGGACAAAACATGGCAGCCTGGAAGACAGGCATTGATATGGTTTATTATTTAATATTAACACAATTATAGTATTAACATTAATACTAACACAATTATAGTATGGAACCCCAGCCAGGCTGATAACCCTCCGTCGCGGGAGGGGAGAGTGCATCAGTCGGCTGTGATCCTTGACAGAACCAGCCTACGTTATGTCTGAATACGATCCAACGGCTAATTCCCAATAAAGAATCCCTCCACTGCACAAGCTTCTACGAACCCTTCGTAGGGTGTAGGGCATAGAATGAGCCCTTCGGTTTGAAATACAGCACATGTTATCTGCAGACATAAATAAGAAATATAATATGTACCTTTTATGTCGCCTCTTCCACAACCTCTTCAGAACTGCTTTTCGGAACTTCTTCAAAAACACGTCTCCGGTCCGTTCCACTTATCGTTCCCCCCCAGAACACTTCCGTTGTGAGAACACTTCCGTTGTGTTGTGAGAACACTTCCGTTGTGTTGTGAACTGAATTGCAGCGTTTTCTTCACTTCCGTTGTGTTGTGAGAACACTTCCGTTGTGTTGTGAACTGAATTGCAGCGTTTTCTTGTTGCATGTGTTGTCGGGGGTTGTAGCGTTTTCTTGTTGCATGTGTTGTCGGGGGTTGTAGCGTTTTCTTGTTGCATGTGTTGTCGGGGGTTGTAGCGTTTTCTTGTTGCATGTGTTTTCGGGGGTTGTAGCGTTTTCTTGTTGCATGTGTTGTCGGGGGTTGTATGTGTTTTTGACTTTGTATCGTTTCTGTATTTGCAGCGCGTTTCTGTATTTGCAGCGCGTTTGCTGTTAATGTATTTGTTTTGGTCTTTGCAGCGCGTTTGCCCTTGTCGGCCACCATAGATTCGAACTCAGGCCTGAAAACATGGCAAGAAAAGGTCAATAAAAGGTCAAATTGTTACGGCTGGGCCTCCACACACACCCTCCCCCGCCCCCACAGCTCGAGCACAGCGTGCTCTCCGCCGCAGGTGAGGCTTGTCCCCGCTAATTGGATTATCAGCCAAACCAGCACACCTGTCTCCACTCCCAATCAACCCTCTGCCTACTACTACTACTAGTAGGACTAGTAGGACTCTGGACTTCCCTTCACTCATCGTCAGTTCTTCCCTAAGAATGACCTGGCAATATGTTACTAGTCGTGAACTTTGCTCTCGTGCCTATTTTTGTGACTTCTCTATATCTTATGTACTGGCCTACCGTGGAGACTTACCTTGTTTTTCCGTTCCTCCACAGCCCACGCCAACCACTACCGCCAGCCCGCCAGGTTGAAACCCCCGGACTCTTCCTTTCAGTTTTTTCCCCTCCCCTACACTGTAAATAAATACCCTACGGGGCTTCACAGTATTCTGCCTCCATTGTCGTGTCCTTGAGCCCCCTCGCCCCCGTGTCTTAACAGAAGAACTGACCATGCAATTGGGCTCAGACGACACGAAGGACCGGGCACCATCTCCCACCCCTGGATCCGGGCCGACGGCTATCCAAGCCCAGGGGAGGGTCCTCGCTGAACACGCTCACCTCCTCCACGAGGCCGCTACAGCGTGCCAGGCCCTGAACACTCGCCTTGCAGCTCAGGAGGCTAACCAGGAGCACCGCGCCACCCAGATGCAGCACCTCATCACCACAACCCAAGCGCTTACGGCACAGGTGGCTGCACTCGCAACCTCTGCCCCCCCCCCTGCTCTCCCCGGTCCTGTCCAGCTACCGGCACCACCTACTGGACAGCCACGGGAGCCCCACCTAGCCAGCCCCCCCCCCCTTCGACGGAGCCTTCGCCCAGTTCCGAGGCTTCATCTTACAGTGTGAGTTAATGTTCTCACATCAGCCCAGCCAGTTCTGGTCACCGCAGCCCGTGTGGCGTTCATCACCAACCTCACCACCGGCGACGCCCTGAATTGGGTCCAGGCCATCCTCTGCGCCCGCCCTGACCTGTTCGGTGACTATACTGCCTTTCTCACCGAATTCAAGAGGGTTTTCGATCACCCCACTGCAGGACAGGAGGTCGGGGCGCGACTGATGACACTCCACCAGGGGAGCCGGACAGCTGCGGCCTACTCTACTGAGTTTCGCACCCTGGCAGCCGGAAGCGGGTGGAATGACAGGGCACTGCGATCTGCTTTCCGCCAGGGGCTGAGTGAGGTCATCAAGGACGAGCTCGTCCGGGACAAACCCGCCACCCTGGACGAACTAGTGGCCCTAGCCATCGACGTCGACGAGCGCTCCCGGGAGCGCCGGAGAGAGAGAGGGCGCCACCAGACCAGTTCGCCACGCCCCCAAGACCCCATCCTCACAGACAACCCCTCCTCCGCACGGGAGTCGACCTACACCCCATCCACTGGCGAGGAGCCCATGCAGCTTGGTCGAGCCCGCCTCACCACGGCGGAGAAGGAGAGGAGAAGGGTCCAGGGGTTGTGCCTCTACTGTGGGGAGAAGGGACACCTCCGTGACACCTGCCCGTCCCTATCAAAAGGGGGAATCCGGGTGAGCCGTGTCTCTCACTCCCCACCAACCACCAGCCCAGCCAGGTTCTCTGTCACCCTCTCCTGGCAGGGGCATAACCTCACGATCGAGGCCATCATCGATTCGGGGGCAGACGAGAACTTTATGGACGCCCAGCTGGCCCGCTCAGCTGCCATTCCCCTCGTTGCCCTAGAAACCCCCCTCTCCGTCTCAGCCCTAGATGGACACAACCTGGGGCCTCTCACCCACCGCTCTACACCCCTCTCCTTGACCGTCTCCGGGAACCATGTGGAGGAGATACGGTTTTACATCCTCAAGACCCCCCAGTCCCCGCTCATCCTGGGACGACCGTGGCTCGAGCTCCACATCCCCCATGTCAGCTATGGTGAGGGACGTATCCTGAGCTGGAGTACCTCCTGTTACGCCCGGTGCCTCCGTGCCGCCCATACCCCCTCATCGCCTCTGCGACCGCCTCCGGCTTCCCCTGATCTCTCCTCCATCCCAGAGGTCTACCACGACCTAGGAGAGGCCTTCAGTAAGGAGCATGCTCGCACCCTGCCCCCTCACCGGCCCTACGACTGTGCCGTCGAGCTCCGCCCTGGCAACAAACTCCCAGTCAGTCACCTCTACAACCTTGCCCCCCCGGAGAAGGCAGCCATGGACACCTACATCTCCGACTGTCTGGCTGAGGGGCTCATCCGTCCATCACACTCCCCGGTGGCAGCGGGGTTTTTCGTGCACCCCTGCGCCTTCTACTCCCGCCGTTATACCTCCGCCGAGGCCAACTACGACATCGGGAACCGCGAGCTGCTGGCGGTGGTGGAGGCGTTCCACGAGTGGCGGCACTGGCTGGAGGGCGCAGAGCACCCCTTCACCGTCTGGTCGGACCACAAGAACCTAACCTACATCAAGTCGGCCAGGCGGTTGAACTCCCGTCAGGCAAGCTGGGCCCTGTTCCTCGGGCGGTTTAACTTCCACCTCACGTTCCGTCCGGGCTCCCTGAACGCCAAGGCTGACTCCCTTTCTCGGCTCCATGCCGCAGAGGAGGAACCCACCACTCCTGACACCATCGTTCCATCCTCCCGGGTCCTTGGAGTGGTCACCCTGGAGATCGAGGCGGTGGTCAGAGCTGCCCAGCGCACCCAGCCAGATCCCCGACCTGGTTCCCCCGGTCGCCTCTTTGTCCCGGACGCCGTCAGGACCACGGTGATGCAGTGGGGCCACGCCAGCCGCTTCGCCTGCCACCCTGGGGCCCTACGCACCCTGTCCTTCCTGCGCCGGCGGTTCTGGTGGCCCAGCTCTGTGGAGGAAGTCAATTATAATCCCTGTGCCGAAAAAACCTCGTGCCATGGAGAATAATGACTTCCGCCCCATTGCTCTAACTTCCATTGTGATGAAATGTTTTGAACGATATGTACTGTCTCTGCTTAGAAAACACATTGACCCACTGCTAGATGTTTTTCAATTTGCCTATAAACAGAACCGTAGCACGGAGGATGCTATTCTCTATATCACACATTCTGTATCCAAGCACCTCGAGAACAAAAAGGCCTATGCCCGAATTATGTTTGTTGACTTTAGTTCCGCCTTTAATACGGTACAACCCCACGTGCTCTTAGGAAAGCTCAAAGACATGGGTGTCAATAGTACTTTAATCAAATGGATCCATTCCTTCATGTTAGAAAGAGAACAGCAAGTGAAAGTCAATGGAACACTGTCAGTGACTAAACACTGCAGTACAGGTGTCTCCCAAGGTTGCGTTCTGTCTCCATATCTTTTCTCAGTATACACCAACGACTGTAAAAGTAACCACCCAAGCAACCATATTATAAAATATGCTGACGACACTGCAATTCTAAGTCTCCTTGATAAAGATACAGACCCCTCGGTGCTCCATGATGAGATTAATATATTCACTAAATGGTGCGACAGCAACCATCTCATCTTAAACCCCACCAAAACTCAGGAGGTTGTGTTAGACCCAAGGCAGGTAACTGACCATGAGCCTGTGGTCGTTAAAGATCAAACAATCATCCAGGTGCCCTCTTACAAGTACTTAGGTATTCAATTAGACAACCATCTCTGCTGGAATACACACTTAGACAGCCTATGTAACAAACTACAGCAGAGGCTTTATCACCTGGGACGACTCAGACTTTATGGGGTGAGAAAGCAGATCATGAGAATTTTCTATCAGTCCATTGTTGAAAGTGTAATCAGATATGGAATAATTGTGTGGTTTGGCAACTTAACTGTACAACAAAAAAACAGACTAGTCAGCATTCACAAAACAGCTATGAAAATTGTAGGTGAAAGAGACTGTGATCCTAAATAAACTATATGAAAAAGCTGTCCTGGACAAGGCTAACAAGATAATCGCAGACCCCCAACATCCGCTCTCCACAGAATACGAAGTTCTCCCCCTAGGTAGAAGGCTTCGCATGCCAAGATGTAACTATAAGCTCTTAAAACTATCATTTGTCCCATTCTCCATTAAACTAATCAATTCTCTCAAGCAGAAACGATGATTAGGACATGATCACCAGCACCTGCACTTTATCTTAGACACCACTTGAAGGGCCATGTGCAATATTCGAAAACACCACTTGAAGGGTTATGTGCAATATATATTTATACCAAATGATGCCATGTCCAGGTGGAAACTGCTGCCAATCAATGTCACTCAATGTTTGTTGCTGTCCTGTTGTTTACTTTGTCTACTGTATGTTGTATGTATCGTCACTGTTGCACTTGAAGCATGAAAGTACCATGCCCAAGACAAATTTCCCCTCGGGGACAATAAAGTACAATCAATCAATCAACCATGGCCGCGAACGTCAGGGAGTTCGTCTCGGCCTGCCCTACCTGCGCTCGCAGCAAGGCATCCCACCGGCCGCCATCGGGACTGCTGCAGCCTCTACCCGTGCCCGGTCGACCGTGGTCCCACCTCGCCATGGACTTCCTGACCGGCCTTCCCCCGTCTCTGGGCAACACGGTCATCCTCACCATCGTAGACCGCTTCTCCAAGTCTGTGCGGTTAGTGGCTCTGGCAAAGCTACCGACCTCGGCGGAGACGGCGGAGCTACTCACCACCCACGTCTTCCACCTTTACGGGCTTCCCCAGGATGTGGTTTCCGACCGTGGTCCCCAGTTCACGTCCAAGGTGTGGCAGGCCTTCTGTTCGGGGATTGGGGCCACGACCAGCCTCTCCTCCGGCTACCATCCCCAGACCAATGGGCAGGCGGAGAGAGCCAACCAGAGCCTGGAGTCGGCACTCCGCTGCATGTCCTCCCTCCATCCATCCTCCTGGAGCAAGGACCTACCCTGGGTGGAGTACTCATTAAACGCCATGGTCAATGAAGCCACCGGCCGGTCCCCCTTCGAGTGCTCCTTGGGGTACCAGCCACCCCTGCTTTCTACCCAGGAGGGCGAAGCATCAGTACCATCGGTCCAGGCACACCTCCTTCGCTGTCGTCGGGTCTGGACCTCCGTACGCTCGGCCTTGCTTCGGGCCACCGCCCGAACCACCCGGAGCACCAACCGACGTCGCACTCCAGCTCCTGAGTACCAGGTTGGCCAGAGGGTCTGGCTCTCCACGGCTGACCTCCCCCTCAATGTCCCCTCCCGGAAGTTGGCTTCGAGGTACATCGGCCCCTACGCCATCGACCGGGTCATTAACCCCGCTGCCATCCGGCTGGTCCTCCCTCACTCCCTCCGTCGGATCCACCCGGTGTTCCACGTCTCCCGGGTAAAGCCCTATGTCGCCAGCGACCTGATGCCACCAGCCCCTGCACCGCCCCCTCCTCAGTTGGTGAATGGCCACCCCCAGTGGGCAGTGAGGAGACTCCTGAGGGTTTGTCGCTGTGGCCGGGGTTTCCAGTACCTGGTTGACTGGGAGGGATATGGCCCAGAGGAGCGGAGCTGGATTCCCCGGTCCCAGATCATGTCCCCAGTCCTCCTCAGGGACTTTTATCGGGCCCACCCGGATGCTCGGGGCCGGTCGCCAGGAGGCTCCCGCTCGGAGGGGGATCCTGTTACGGCTGGGCCTCCACACACACCCTCCCCCGCCCCCACAGCTCACCGCTGCAGGTGAGGCTTGTCCCCGCTAATTGGATTATCAGCCAAACCAGCACACCTGTCTACACTCCCAATCAACCCTCTGCCTACTACTACTACTAGTAGGACTAGTAGGACTCTGGACTTCCCTTCACTCATCGTCAGTTCTTCCCTAAGAATGACCTGGCAATATGTTACTAGTCGTGAACGTTGCTCTCGTACCTATTTTTGTGACTTCTCTATATCTTATGTACTGGCCTACCGTGGAGACTTACCTTGTTTTTCCGTTCCTCCACAGCCCACGCCAACCACTACCGCCAGCCCGCCAGGTTGAAATCCCCGGACTCTTCCTTTCAGTTTTTTCCCCTCCCCTTCACTGTAAATAAATACCCTACGGGGCTTCACAGTATTCTGCCTCCATTGTCGTGTCCTTGAGCCCCCTCGCCCCGTGTCTTAACACAAATCCCTGTTACGGGTACACGCGACTGCCACGTCGGTGAGAGCACCGAATCCTAACCACTAGACCACCAGGGAAAGTTTTTAACAGTTTTATTGTGTTCACTTTATTTATTTGGAATATTTGGTGTACATATTGATTGTTCATTGATTTTTGTTGTTGTTTGTTGCTCTTATACTTTTTTTGAATACTAATTGTTATTTAGTTTCTACAGTAGCCTATAGCTGTTGTTTTATAGTTAACATAGATAACAATTTTAGTATTAGTATTATTAGTGTTCACTTTATTTATTTGGAATATTTTGCTTTGCATATTGATTGTTAATTACTATTTATTTTTCATTATTTTTGGTTTTATTGGTGTTCATTTGTCATTGTCTTTAGTTATAGATGTTGTGCAAGTTTGTTGCTTTTATAGTTGAAAATGGTGACTCTTATTGAGAGTCACTCTTACTTACTAACACCCACTAACACCTACTCTCTGGAACTCTCTCCCCACAGTGATCCGAAACGCCCCCACCCTGGACTCCTTCAAATCAGCCCACAAAACACATCTGTTCTCCAAGGCCTTTGGCCCCTAGTCAATGTTTCTGTTTTGCTTTGTTTGTTTTCTGTTTTGTCTGTCTGATCATTCCCTTGAATTGTAAAGCGTCCTTGTGTTTTTTGAAAGGCGCTATAGAAATTAAAGTTATTATTATTATTATTATTACCCGTCAATCGGAAACTCGTGAGTGTGGGGGGCCACATTAAAAAATCTTGCTTAGGGCCACAAAAGTCCTCGGGCCGGTCTGGGGGATTCGGACTCTCGCCTATTCTTTCTGCGTGCTGCGCATGTGAAAATGATCTGTTCATAGTCATCTGTCATCTGTTTCAAACTAAAAGCTGTATAGGTACTATTATACTATGGTAGGTGTTGCTCAGGTAATTATGTATTCTTGCTCTGAAAGAGGGTAAACAAAAACGACATGACTGCTTTCTGCTTATAACCGTTTCACTTTTCTAACCGCTCAGGATGGATGACAGTGGAGACTGACCCATAATGGCCATTATCAAAGGCAAACTCAATGTATTGACATTGAGTCAAAAGTGGACAAAACGCAGTCAGTATGGAAGCCGCAAGCCGCTGCAGTTCCGCCACGCACGCGTGCTGCTGAGGTAGACATGGGCGGTGTGCTTGAGTCCTAAGACCATAAGGAAAGGGGGATGGCTAAGAGGAACAAATGACCCTGAGTCTCTGTAGGTCAAGATGAGGAGATCACTTCTAAGGACAGTAGCTGGCCTGTGGAATAGCTCTGCAACTTTTGTGTGAGTGCAGTTCTCTGTTCTTACCAGCAGAGTGAGCCAGAGAGCAATGGGAGAAGAGTGAAGACTTAGCAGGGCTGGGCGAGGCTAGGCAAACTCTGGTCCATGAGAGCTACATAGGCTCTAGTTCCTTCACAGAGCTGCTCCTTCATATGGTCTTACCGCTGCTGTACATTAGCTCCTTTTCAGGACCTATAGTGTTATACGATGTGTTAGAGTTGGGCTGGAATTAAAAGCCTGCTCACCCTGAATCTCCACAGATAGAGTTGTTGTGTATCTTGGTTACTAGACTCTTTCCTGTGGAAACATAGGGCTGTGTTCGTTCTATGTGTCACATTTCTATCTGGATATCTCCATAGTAACAGTGATCTCTAGTGTTACACAGCTGTTTCCAGGATATGGACTCTTGTCTGTGCTGTCCCACTCCCCATCCCTGCTTCCTACAGAAGTAGGAGGCGTTTATTTCTCCAATCACACAACCACACACACACACACACACACACACACTGACACAACCAAACACACACTGACACAACCACACACACTGACACAACCACACACACACTGACACAACCAAACACACACTGACACACACACACACTGACACAACCACACACACTGACACAACCACACACACACACTGACACAACCACACACAAACACACACACACACACACACACACTGACACAACCACACACACACACACTGACACAGCCACACACACACACTGACACAGCCACACACACACTGACACAGCCACACACACACTGACTCAAC
>NC_137675.1:32258709-32266209 GCF_963989245.1 Nansenia antarctica | reverse complement strand
GGAACCAATCATATCATTGTTATTGGCGCCACAGTTCTTGGCACATCTCTTACAGGAAAGAAAGGCCTTCCTTTGTGCTCAATTTCCCAGAATTTAGAGAGACAGACTTAAATTCTCAGCATGTTTTCTAGAAAACTACAACAACATCATAATGTCCGTCCCATGTTTCCTATTGGTAGACTCCCAGGGGAAGTACTGGTGTGTGGGGGAGGAGTCAGCCGTGGTCTGCAGCAGTGCCACGCCCGTCCACTTCCTGTTTGAGTTCTGCGACTACAACAAGATGGCGGTGCGCGCTCCGGGAGGGCGCTACCTCAGGGGGGACCACGCAGGGGTGCTGAAGGCCAGCGCCGAGGGGCTGGACACCGCCACCCTGTGGGAGTACTGAGGAACTGCAGCCTTACCGCCCCCAGACGACTACGCCACATCGCTTAGCTTATTATTAGTTTGTTATCTCTTTGTGTGTGTGTGTGTGTGTGTGTGTGTGTGTGTGTGTGTGTGTGAGAGAGAGCGAGAGAGAGAGTGAGAGTGAGAGTATGAGTTGTGTAGGGTGTGATTTGAATGGGAGTTGATTATTTTGGGACCAGGATTGGGAAACTGAGTTCCAATCCACTTACATAACGTTGTGTAATGTTGAAATGTTGAAATGTTGTGTCCCCTGCCACTAGATCATTCCTCCGCGGCATGTGTTCAAGCTATCTGTTCACTGGAACCGTGCCGAGTGCTGAATACATACTTTTTGGGGAGAGAAGGGTAGGAGAGAATTGGAATTCAGCACTCTTTCTCTTTTTCCGTGACGACGTGCTACGCTAGTTAAATACTGGAAAGAGCTCAACTGGAAAAATCACGACCCAGAAAATGGGTTTTGCTAAACACTTCCTGGTTAGGAGTCAGCACAAATCTCTAAGTAACAGTTAAAACAGACAGAACAGTTTCTGCCTGTCACAATCTCTTCCCTGTGATGAACTGGAGACTAAACTGGAGACTAAACGCTCTAAACTGGCTGCCAGTCCTAGGCTTTCGTAGTGTAATCCCTATTCCCAGTGGTCTAGACGACGTGATCGAGAGATGAGGAGATTAAAAGGGGAGGTTCACGATAATGACCGACGTCTGGTATTCATAAACAGCTCTGTAATATATACGTATAACGCTTTTCATCATGCCCGAACCGAAACGTGCTCTACAAATATCATCTCGTACCCCTGGAAACAAAGCGCGCCCACATCTGCCGACCTCCAAGGCCAAACCGGCAGACCTAACTGGAATCAGGCCCGCTCCTTGGAGCAGTTCCAATACTGTCTATGGCCTCCTTCCCTCTCGTCGTCCCTTCCTTTTTAAGAGGGTTTCTGATCTGACATGGTGGGAAAGAAAGTTTACCGTGGAAATGGAATTAGACCTGAAATGAAAGGACCCTGGGGGAAGGGAGGGCAGGAGGAGGAGGGATGGGAGGAAGGGAGGGAGGAGGCCCAGGGTGTGAAGAGTGCAGGGTGAAAGTACTGGAACGCAGCCTAGTGACAGATGAGTGTGTGGTAGAGTGTGTCCTCTCTGACCCAGATCTGGCTCCGAGTGTCTCAGGATAATAATCCCTGTACACTGCGTCACAGTCACACACACATACACACACACACACACACACACACACACACACACACACTCACAGAAAAAGGATTATGGAATGTTGGGATTATATGAAACAACCTGAAACTAAATACGAAGGCAGGACAGTTAGTTAGTGACTATGACCCGGTCATATCCATAATCCATAATCTGTATGATGACGAAAAGCACATTTCTGTCCTAGCGACGAAACACTTGCCTATCTAAAGCTTTAGGTATTTAGTCTAGTATCGGGTGCTACTATTGGCTTGTGAGCTCAACAGGGAAGTGTGATCGGTTCTGGCTGTGCCTTGCTAGAAAGGTTGTTTTTTTAAATATAACTCTGTTGGCATATTTAATGAAACTGTTGTTTATTTCAGTACAATGTTCTCGTTTTTTTCCATGTGCCATTTGTATTGAATCCAATGAATCAAAGGTCCAATAAAGTTTCAAGTGGAACTTTCCACCAGGAAACGTCTTTTCATTTCCTCTTCTGAGCGGGTGATTGACAGCAGCACGTGATTCCTTCTGCCTCTGTGGAATGCTGGAGAGTCTTCTCATCATCGCTGTGGCAACCCATAACACATCATTTCCTCCAGCCAGTAAGACTTGCAGCTGTTGATCCCACACACACACACACACACACACACCCACACAGCTGGCCTTTTCACTCCTGATCATTGGAGCGGCCAGATAATCCTCTAATTATTAGCTTAGCGGAACCTCCCTCAACCCAAACAGATCCAGGATGGCTAATTATCTTTGCTAACCTCTGCTACCCACATAGTTCACACACTCCACTGAGAGTCACACACTCCACTGGGAGTCAGGCTGGATCGTACCCACAGGCTACATGGCCACACCCACTTTATGTAGTGTACCAACTTATCTCAATTATCCTGCAAAACAAGACATGCACACTCCTCCCTTCTTTTTGTGCGTGTGTGTGTGTGTGCATGTGCGCGTGTGTGAGTGTGTGCGTGTGTGTGTGTGTGTGTGAGTGTGTGTGTGTGTGCGTGGGTGCGTGCATGCGTGTATGTGTGTGTGTGTGTATGCATGTGTGTGCGTGGGTGTGTGTGGGTATATGTGTGTGTGTGTGTGTGTCACCTTGTTTCCAGCCCCTCTGAGACTCCGTGGCCCAGAAGCAGAAGAACCTGTAGAAGGAGGACAGAGGGAAAGAGGATCACTCTGCCCCAGTTATCTACCGCCTCAAACACCGTCTGACCTCAGGAACAAAGGAGTGGAGAGGGAGAGAGGGAGAGAGAGAAAGAGAGAGGGAGAGGTGGAGAGAGAGAGAGGGAGAGAGAGGGAGAGGGGGAGAGGGAGAGAGAGAGAGTGAGGGAGAGAGAGAGAGGGAGAGGGAGAGAGAGAGAGAGGGAGAGAGAGAGCGAGGGAGAGGGAGAGGGGGAGAGAGAGAGAAAGAGGGAGAGAGAGAGCGAGGGGGAGAGTGAGGGAGAGAGAGAGGCGGAGAGAGAGAGAGAGAGAAAGAGGGAGAGAGAGAGGGAGAGAGAGAGCGAGGGAGAGAGAGAGTGAGGGAGAGAGAGAGAGAGAGGGGGAGAGAGGGGGAGAGGGAGAGAGAGTGAGGGAGAGAGAGAAAGAGAGATTGAGAGGAAGAGGTGCAGCAGAGTGATATGTGCGTATCTGACTGACCTCAGTAACACAGGAGTCTCACCTCTAACTCAGCAACAGAACAGTTCTGAAGAGGAAGTGAAAACGCGTGAAGGAAGTAAGAAGATGTTTACAATTGTTTGTTCGTATTCTGAACGCCAAATGTTTTCATCTTTCAGCGGCTGCAATCCGAGAGCATTGTAGGACACACGCACGGACACGCACGCACACAGACTCTCTCTCTCTCACACACATACACACAGACACACACGGACTCACACACACACACAAGCGTATACTGTACTCTCACACACACAGACTCTCTCTCTCTCACACACACTCACACACATACACACGGACACACACTCACACACACGCGCGTATACTGTACTCTCACACACACAGACTCTCTCTCTCTCACACACACTCAAACACATACACACGGACACACACAGACACACACACATGCGCGTATACTGTACTCTCACACACACAGACTCTCTCTCTCTCTCTCACACACACTCACACACATACACACAGACACACACGCACACACACACACACACGTGCGTATACTGTACTCTCACACACACTCATTTAAGGCGAGGCTGCACACACACTCTGGCTAATTTTAGGTGAGGCTGAGGGCCGTGCTGTCTGACAGTCTCTATTCATATACTCTGCTCTGCCGCCCCATCTCTGCCGGCAACAGGGTTGCCATGGGAACTGGAGCTGCGTAATGGAGGGGTTTGGGTGTGTGGCCAGGGGAGGAGGAGGGAAGGAGGGGGCCTCTCTCTCTCTCTTTCTTTCTCTCTCACATGATGACCTGCTCTGACCTAGAGATGGTGGTTTACCCTGAGGAGGAGTCTTGGCGGGCGGACACACACACACACACACACACACACACACACACACATTACAGTTTTTCCACATTTCTTGTTCCATTTCTTGAAACAGTATTCAACTCTTCAAAACTGTTAACATGTCACAAAGGGAAATAAGTGCATCAAAACAGGTTTATCATCTAATGAAAAGATCATTTCTACCATTCAGTTCATAGTTTATGGTTTAGCACTGTGCCTGTTACAGGAACTATGATACTTACTTTAAATATCAATCAAATTCATCTTAAATATTCCAAATCAAGCAGGTAGTTACATCAACAGAAACGTTGACAGTAATCTATTTTCTCCTGTCTGCCAGGATGCCATCTGAAAGACCTTTTGCTAGCATATCAGCCCAATAGAGCTCTCAGGTCTTCTGACGCTGGTTTTCTCTGTGTACCACATGTACAAAAGAAGAGGTTTGGTGAGGCTGCATTCTCATTTTATGCACCCAGATTGTGGAATGCACTGCCAGTTTACATTAGGGATGCAACCTCAGCACATATGTTCAAGTCAAGACTAAAAATAATAATAATAATAACTTTAATTTATATAGCGCCTTTCACAAACCCAAGGACGCTGTACAAGGGGATGAAAACGGACAGACAAAACAGAAAACAAACAAAGCAAAAACTGAAACAATGACTAGGGGCCAAATGCCTTGGAGAACAGATGGGTTTTGAGGGCTAGTTTGAAGGAGTCCAGGGTGGGGGCGTTGCGGATCACTGAGGGGAGGGAGTTCCAGAGCGTAGGTGCAGCCACGCTGAAGGCTCTGTCCCCAAAGGTCCGTAGGTTGGTGCGGGGGGTGGATAGCAGGCCCATGTCTGTGGACCGCAGGTTCCGGCAAGGGGTATGCTAGGTACTGGGGGGGCGCAGGGGTGGAGGGATTTGTAGGTGAGGAGGAGGATTTTGAATGTGATGCGGGACTTGACCGGGAGCCAGTGGAGGTGAATGAGGGTGGGGGTGATGTGCTGCCAGGGCTTGGTGTGGGTGAGGACCCTGGCAGCAGAGTTCTGCACGTACTGGAGCCTGTCCAGGGCTTTGTTGGGAACCCCGAACAGGACTCCATTACAATAGTCCAGACGGGAGGTGACGAAGGCGTGGATGAGGGTTTCAGCAATGGAGTCAGTGAGGGAAGGTCGTAATCTGCCGATGTTTCTGAGGTGGAAAAAAGCGGATTTAGTGATGGATTTTATGTGGGACTGGAAGGAGAGAGTGGAGTCCAGGATGACGCCCAGGTTTCGGACTTCGGAGGATGGGGAGATGGAGCAAAAAAAAACATCTTTTTAATATTGCCTTTAAATGATTAAATAATTAAATTATGATTATATAATGATTGGAGCACTTTGAGCTGCAACGTTTGCAGTAAAAGCGCTATACAAATAAAAAGTTGTTATTATTATTATTATTATTATTATTATTATTACTGATGACCAGAGGCCCATTCCACTAAGGTCGATTATCTTCTAAGCCTCGATAAAGTTCTAAGCCTCGATAATGTTAGCTTGCGTTCGGTTCCATCAATGTGGCTCAAATAATTCGCTGCTTGGTTGAGCTCCTTCTGAGTCAGATATAATTAGCCTGGTCGCGACCAGGCTAAAACACTGGCTAAAGTAAGACACGCGTCAAAAAAGGCTCACAGGCGGAAACTACATCCCGAACGACAGTTCCTCTTTTAGGAAATATTAGTTCCCACTTCACACGAGATAGATAGATGGATAGGTTGACTGTGTGATAGATAGATAATTTGATATTTTGAAAGTGTGATCGATCGATAGATAGTTTGATTGTGTGATAGATAACTTGATATTTTGAAAGTGTGATAGATAGATCGATAGATCAATAAATAAAAGAGTGTAAAAAAATAAAAATAATTGTCTCAACTTGCATTGCTGTCATCACAGCGGTCTGGCTGGCGCAGTAGACTTCCAAAGGTTGCGAGTTCGAGACTTGACTAAGTGTTTTTTTTTTTTTTTTTTTTTTACATTTAACCGAAGATTTCATGCAAAGGCTTCAAACACCATTGTAATCGTGTCAGTTCTTGTAAATTAGCCTGCACCATAATTGTATAGCCTACATACTTTTTTAGATGAGATTTTAGATTAGATTCAGACAACGAAATGCAGTAAAAAGTGCGTCCGAAGAGGGATTTGAACCACCGTCTAAAAATTATGAATAAATACCACGGCAGCAGTCGATACCACTAGGCCATCATGGTGATATGACAGTTTGTAGCCTGCTGCTGATATCACCACAGTAGTAAAATTAATTTATTAAAATATGAACATATAACAATAACTGGGGCTAGTATGACCTACGCATTTAATCGGTCAGCAATTTCTTGCCAAACCATTTCCCTCGCCTTGTTAATTGCGGCAGTATTGCACTATTTTACATCTTATTTTCCCGTCTTCATAAAGATCAATAATTCGGAATGCTGCGCAAATGTAGAACCCCTGCAGAGTGGAGTATCTTCATTTCGACAGATCGACTCTTCGGGGCTCTTTATGTCTGCGTGCACGCGCCCATATCGAAGATTTGTAAGCCGGTGTTCTGTGAACACTGATGACACAAGCCTGACACAAGCCTGAGGAATCACCTGATCGCCTGATTTATTTCAATCGCCGATATACTGATCCACCTTTAGTGGAACGGCCCCCTGATGACCTGGGCCCCATTCCACGAAGGTGGATTATCTTCTAATCCTCGATAAAGTTCTAATCGGCGATAATGTTAGCTTGCGTTCGGTGCCATCAATGTGGCTCAAATAATTCGCTGTTTGGTTGCTATGCAACATATCCTTCTGAGTCAGATATAATTAGCCTGGTCCCGAGCAGACTTACAGGCTGGCTAAGGTAATGCGTGCGTCAAAAAAAGGCTCACAGGCGGAAACTACATCCCGAACGACAGTTCCTCAAGTGTCTTTTAGGAAATATTAGTTCCCACTTCACACGAGATAGATAGATAGATAGTTTGACTGTGTGATAGATAGATAATTTGATATTTTGAAAGTGTGATCGATCGATAGATAGTTTGATTGTGTGATAGATAATTTGATATTTTGAAAGTGTGATAGATAGATCGATAGATAAATAAATTAAAAAGTGTAAAAAAAATAAAAAAAATAATAGGTATCTTTATTAACTTGCATTGCTTATGTCACAGCGGTCTGGCTGGCGCAGTGGTTAAGGCAACCAGCTAGAGTTCCAAAGGTTGCGAGTTCGAGACCTGATTTTAGTGTTGTTGTTTTTTACATTTTACACTTTTAGCTGTATTGCTCATTCCACGAATGCATGATCCTTACAAGTTGTGACTTACTTGACTTATGCCGTTGAATCTCTTGCAGAGCAAAGGCCATCAACGACTCTTCTCCATCCATCACGGCTCTGGGCTTTCTTTTCCACCTCTCCCCAGC
>NC_137675.1:32206209-32248709 GCF_963989245.1 Nansenia antarctica | reverse complement strand
GTTCTGTCGATGTTCTCCAGGCCGCTGGCTACCTCCTTCCTGAGCTGCTCTACTTGCTCTTTATCTTTGAGGGAGGCATCATACCAACGACCTAGGCTCTTCACAGGCTTCTCGGAGACCGTTGGAATGGGTTCTTTGCCAATGTGGAAGCGGTGGTCTGACAGCTTCCCCTTGACAATGGAGATGCTTCTGGACTTGCTCGGCTTGATCTTCATGCGAGCCAACTCAATGTTTTCCTGGAACTTGCTTAGTAGCCGTACTGTGCAAGCCTTGGTCGTGGTGAGTGTTGTGAGGTCATCCATGTAGGCTCTGATCGGCGGCAGCCTCAGCCCAGGTCTTATTCGCTGTCCGCCAACCACCCATCGAGAGGCCCGAATAATGACCTCCATGGCCATGGTGAAGGCCAGCGGGGAGATGGTGCAGCCGGCCATGATTCCCACTTCCAGATGTTGCCATGCTGTGGTGTACTCTGCTGTGGTCACGCAGAGCTGGACGTCCTGGAAGTAGGCCTTGACAAGGGTTGTGAGAGCTGGTGGGATCCTGAAGTAGTCGAAGGCTGTCCACAGGAGGTTGTGAGGGACTGAGCCAAAGGCATTCGCGAGATCCAGGAACACCACGTGGAGATCTGTTCCCTCCTTCTTGGCGACCTGGATCTGATGCCAGATGACACTAGCATGTTCGACACACCCTGAGAAGCCTGAGATGCCTGCTTTCTGGATTGACGTGTCAATCAGGTTGTTTCTTTGCAGGTATCCTGCCAGCCTATGAGCGACCACGCTGAAGAAGATTTTTCCCTCGACATTTAGAAGGCTGATCTGCCGGAACTGTCCGATTTCTGTTGAGTCCTTTTCCTTGGGGATAAGGATCCCTCCGGCTCTCCGCCAGGACGTTGGTATCGCCTTCTTTTGCCACACAACTTTCATCAGCTTCCAGAGGAATCTCAGGACATCTGGTGCGTTTTTGTAGAGCCTGTATGGAACTCCGTTGGGACCTGGAGCTGACGCGGCCCTTGCTCTACGCACAGTGTTGTCTACTTCACTCCACCTGGGTGGACTGATATCGAGTTCGTGCTCTGGTGGATTGACTGGTGGCATGTCAGGTGGGAGCGTGACCTCTTCCTGGTGTCGGTCATCTGTGCAGCCCTTTTTCAGATGTTCTTCCAGGTGGGCCTTTGCCACTGAGAGACTTCCGCTCTTCTCCTTTGTGAAGAGAGTCTTCACAAATTTGAAAGGATCTTTGTAGAAGCGTGATCTTGTTTGCTCCTTCCTTCTGCGCCTCTTCAGGAGGTTTTCAGCTCTCCTCAGTGTTGCAAGCCTGCTCTTAATCTCTTCCTGCAGCAGGTTTATTCCCTCCTTCTCCTCCTCTGTGGCCTTCCTCCATTGCTTCTTCAGCTGCCTCCTCTCCTTGACTAGTCGGTCTATTTCTGTCTGCCTTCTGGACTTGGTGGGAATTGACTGAGTAGAACGTTTGCCTTCGACCACTCCGAACTGTTCCACTCCATAGGCATAGATGAGGTTGCCCATTCTCTCCAACTTCTTCATGGTGGTGCCTCTGATCCCTTCTAGGATGTTGCAGAGATCAGTGTTGACCTCCTTCCACAGCGTCTTGTTGCAGGACTTTGGCCACTTGACTAATGGCCTTCGCCCCTGGATCTTCTTCTCTGCTGGTGGTCGTGATGTGTTGGATTCAGGTTGCTCTCCTGTGCCTTGTTCTTCCTCCTCTGGGACAGGGGTGTTGATGTCCTGCAGACTGTGGTGTGTGTCCTGCTGCTGAACTTCAGTCGACTGAATCGGCCTGCTTCTCAAAAAGTAGCTGTCGATGCGACTTCCCTGTTGACCCTTCTTTAGGCACCCTTTCTTGCCCTGGTGTATCTTCAGGCCATGGGTGGAAGTAACCTTTGTCCAACCACATACGCAGTTCTGGAGCGTGTGTCCTGCTGTAGCTGTCGGAGCCTCAGGTATGCTGATCATCAATCTCGTAGTCTGTTCCGTTCCTGTGTTCGTTACCGGGTTGTCTGCCGATGAGCCATCTTTCGCCCCCGCTCTCGCAGGCTCAGGGGGTATTTTCTTCTTAGAATTTTTCGTAGCCAAGTTTGGGTGGGACCCATACACTGTTCGTGCTGGATCCCGCCGCCACGGGTAGCTAGCCCATGGCGGCCCCGTTGGGGTCTATTCCCTCCTGTCAGCTGTCTTTCCATGCTGTCGCAAGGTCTTTCCCTTGTTGCCAGCTGCACTTTCACAGCAGTCACTGGTTCACCAGATGATCAGATCTGTTATGTAGGACTAGATGTTGATATCCCTCGATACATACATACTTAAGGCACCGATGAGACTCTGTGGTGTTCAAATGAGCGATGGCATCCTTTGGGTTGTCAAGTGGGCGCCCTCCTTCATGAATGTTTCGCTGATAAGCCCACGACACCTCCAGAGGGTTCAGCAGTGAATCCCAGCGTCCCAGGTTCACTCCCTAGATGCGATCAGCTCATTTGAACGCCCGGGTCGAGTCCTTTCTCTTCATCCACAGCCACTGGCTCCCCTTTTCAGCAGCCCTGGAGAGGTCCTTGATTGCCTGCCGGTGGGTCTTCCCTCGCACTCCCATCTCCCTGAGTAGCCTGGATGTTGAGGTGGCTACGAACCCTCTGCAGCCTACTTCCACTGGGCGTACCTTCGCTGTCCAGCCTTGTTGTTGGGCATCTGCTGCGAGTTCAGTGTACCTCAGCCTCTTCCGCTCGTAGGCCTCCTCCACTGCACCCTCCCAGGGCACAGTGAGCTCGATGATGTAAACGAGCTTGAGCGAGGCTGACCACAGCACAAGGTCTGGTCGCAGGTTGGTGGCTGCGATCTCAGCTGGGAAGCAGAGTTTCTTGTCCAAGTCTGCCAGCAGCTTCCAGTCCCGTGCTCTGCCCAGCTGCCCAGTGTCTGGTCTTATGGTGGTGAGGCTGGCTTGACCCTCGCCCTCCCGAACAAATGGTGCTGGCTGCCACCGGGATGATGGGGGAGGAAGGGCGTTCACACTTGTCCGTTGACTTTCCAGCACTGCTGCAAGACACCTTAGCACCTGGTCGTGCCGCCAGGTGTAACGGCCTTGGGTGAGGCTGGTCTTGCATCCCACTAAGATGTGCTTCAGTGTTGCTGGACTTTGACATAGAGGGCACGTGGGAGGGAAGGAGTCCTGATCCTGAAGCTGCATCTGTGCATGACGTGATTAGCATGTAACATTATACTAGTTAGCTAGCTATTCGGTTTGTTAAGTCGTGACGTGTTTCCGGGTCCAACGTTGGCTGAGGCGCTCTCTTCGAAATGCATCAGTAATAATAATAATTCATTATGTTTATATAGCGCTTTTCCGAGGCTCAAAGACGCTGACAATATGGGGAAAACGGGAAAGTGCTGTGTCCCTTGTTGTATGAATAGATCCGAGTCTAAAAAACGATTAAACTGTCATTCTACCGCTGTAGTACACTGGTACTCTGGTGCGGGGAACTTCTGGTTTGGACCCGGAAATTGCTAAACGTCACGTTTGACGTCAGACTTAACAACCGCTGCTGGATACAAATTCACTGAGCTCTAATAACCTATATTTGGACCAAAATTGCACTCATCTCATATATTTAACTGAAATTACACTGACAGTGCACTGTAAGTTAACTTTACTTGAAGTTAATGTTAATTAGCTATAGCGAGCTAACTAGATCATCCACGCAGTGATTAGCTAGTGCTAACCACACAATGTTGGCTAGGTAGCCTACATGTTATGGGCCCCAAAAGAAGGTCTGTCTCTCTATGTCTCTGTCTCTCTCTTTCACTTACTCAGTCATTCACATGGACACACACACACACACACATACAGTACATATAGTACACATAGAGAGACATAGTAACAAACATATTCATCACAGAGCAGGAAATATATGGTTTGAAAAGAGATGATTATTGCCTATTCTGTGAGAAACCATAAATCATAGTGTAGTAATGACACACAGCAGAGAGGGCCGTCTCCGGGCGGGGAGGAGGAAGAGTCCAGAGCAGAGGACGCCATCTTGGTTCCCAGACTTAAGAACACTCCGCCCAAGAGAGAGACGGGAGGTGATTAAATAGCAGAGTACAAGCAGAGTACAAGTACCAGACAACGAAATGCAGTTCAGCATCTAACCAGAAGTGCAAATAGTGATGATGACACACACACGGTTGTATTGTCTTACTCATTCAACATGGGTCTTAGTCACTCAGTCAGGAGTCGACCTCTCGGAGTCTGTTGACATAATCAGGTCACTACACAGAAAACAGTCCATAAACTCCACGTGAGTCATCCGTCACTTACAGTGTGTGTGGTATCCGTGTGTGTGTGTGTGTGTGTGTGTGTTTGTGTATGTTTCATTTTAAATTCTGCCTAATTAGATCTAAGGTGTGTCTTTTTCCATGGAGAGACATTATAAGAGACAATATTTACCTCCTCATTCCAGTTGTTTACTTGATGCATTTTACTATCTGTCTGTGTGTGTGTGTGTGTGTGTGTGTGTGTGTGTGTGTGTGTGCGTGTGTGTGTGTGTATGTGTGTGTGTGTATGTGTGCGTGTGCATGTGCGTGTGTATGTGTGTGTGTGTGTGTGTGTGTGTGCGTGTGTGTGTGTGAGTTGCATTTTCAATTCTAATTAGGTCTGAGGTGTATCTATTTCCTTGGAGTGATGAGTCAGGCCCAGTGTAAATATGTATGTGTGTGTGTGTGTGTGTGTGTGTGTGTGTGTGTGTGTGTGTGTGTGTGTGTGTGTGTGTGTGTGTGTGCTACCTGGCCATTTCCGGAGGATGTTTACCGAAGATCTTGACATTAACTCCTCACGTTTCCCCCCCCTCCTTTCTGTAGGGTTAGAGATTACAGTCACGTTCCCCAGCCTGGTCCTGTGGTTGGACCGCCATTTAGGGACGGCAGCCTAGAGGAGAGTCCGGCTAGCAGGTCGGAAGGTCGCTGGTTCAATCCCTGTCTCAGGAGGGAGCTGCATGTGCCCTTGAGCAAGCCACCCATTATTGCTCCAGGGGTGCTGAATATGGCTGACCCTCTGCCTAGAGCAAAAAATACAAAATTCCAACAATTCACTGACAAGTTTATTAGCATTTCTTCTTCCTTGGCTAGCCCTCCTCTCCTCTATAGGTACAAGCTGCTCCTAACCACAGATCTAGGATCAGGTCACTCATATATGAATGAATGTCCTCAAATAATAAACCACACAGAGCTGATAAAACATCATCAATTTTAAGAAGTGCAATGTCAGAATTTGGATTAGTAGACATATGGAGGATGCTAAATCCAACTAAAAAAACATATACATATTATTCTGGACGATTTTCAACTTCCAATAGACTGGATTATTTCTTCATGTTTAAAAAAGACGTAGAGAGGCTGGAAACATGCACAATAGGCACAAGGGACTTATCAGATCATGCTACGCTATCTATAACTATACATTTGGATATAAAGCAAGGAGAAAAAATATGGAGATTAAACAATTCACTTCTTCAAGATAAGATCTTTGTTGAAAAAATCAATAAAGCCATAAAAGAATATGTAGAGATAAATGACAATGGAGATACTAATCCAACTATTATATGGGAGGGCCTTAAAGCGGTACTACGAGGACAGATAATAGCATATTGTGCATTTAAGAAAAGACAAACACAACAAAAACAGAAAATGCTTGAACAACAAATACAACACTTTGAAGACAAATTAAAAAATACAAATGAAATAATAGTAAAAAAATGAATTAAAAAAGAAGTATAAGGAGTTGGATAAAATTCGTACAGAGGAAGTGGAGAAATTAATGACATACACCAAACAGAAATATTACGATGGAGGACCTAAGTCTTTAAAACTCCTAGCATATCGACTTAAGACACAGACTAAAAAAGCACACATTTCGAAATTGAAGACTGTAGAAGGCTCTGGAACAATAACGGAAAAGGATAAAATAGCTGAAGAATTTGTAAAATATTATGAGAACCTCTATAAAAACACAGAAAATATTGACCTGGGACTAATGAAAGATTTCTTACATAAGTTAAACTTAAAGCAGGTAGCAAGATCAAAAAATTAACAGCTCATTAAGGACATCACAGTAAATGAAATACAACAACAAATAAATAACCTTAAAATGGGGAAAACACCAGGTGATGATGGATATACTAATGAATTTTATAAAACTTTTAAAAAACAATTGATACCACTACTTTTACAAGCATATAAGTATGTATTACAAACGGGAAATTGGGCAACTACTTGGAATTCATCTATAATAACGGTTATACATAAAGAAGTAAGGACGCTACTGAATGTTCGTCTTACAGGCCAATATCGCTACTGAATACGGACCATAAAATAGTAACAGCTATTATTGCCAATAGGTTAAAGGACATCGTGCCAGATATAATAGACAGCGACCAATGTGGTTTTATACCAGGTAGGCTGCTGTCAGATAATATAAGGAGGACGTTAAATATAATGGACTACGCACAAAATAATGGTGCAAACCTTCTACTCTTGACACTGGATGCAGAAAAAGCATTTGACAGAGTGCTATGGCCATTCATGTTTGAAATTGTAAGAAGCTTTGGATTTCATGAGAATTTTAATAAATGGCTTCAAGGAATGTATAAAAATCCAGTGTCAAGAGTAAAAGTAAATGGCACAATATCCAGAAGATTTCCAATCTATAAAGGTACAAGACAAGGAGACCCACTCTCAGCAGTTATATTTGCTATATGCATGGAAGGACTAACAGAAAGTATAAGGAAAAATAATACCATCAAAGGCATAACGATAAAAGAGGAACAGCATAAACTGGCATTATATGCAGATGACGTGGTCGTTTATTTAACATCACCAACCCAATCCTTACCAAGCCTAATGGAAGCAATTACAGAATATAGTAAACACTCTGGTTATAAACTAAATGAAAGTAAGTGTGAAGTATTAACAATTGGAGAACAGATAGATTCGGAAATTAAGGAAAAATATAAGTTGAAATGGGATGCAAAGAAAATCAAATATTTAGGAATCTACCTCACCGGAGATATAACAACATTATACACCGACAACTATCAAGCCCTTGAAAATAAAATACGAGAAGATCTTAATAGATGGAAGATAACACCTGAATCCTTAATGAGTAGAGTAGAAAGCGTCAAAATGATGATCCTCCCACAGTTTCTGTTTTTATTTCAAACATTACCAGTTCCCATTCCACATGGTAGCTTCAAAAAATGGAATACAATGCTCTCAAATTTCATTTGGAACTACAAAAGTAAACGGAAAAAACTTAGTATACTAACTCAAACCAGAGAAAAAGGAGGGTTTAATTTCCCTGATCTAAAGTCCTATTTCCATGCAACTCAAATAGATACAATAATGAAATGGATGAATAACTCGGTTCAAACCAAATGGAAAGACATAGAAAAACAAGTAATATCAATATCAATAGGAACACTACCTTTTCTGAGTCTAAAGGATATTCAAAAATATAGTGGAAATAACAGATGCATAGAAAATACCCTCATAAATTGGAAAACTATTCGTAAAATGTATAAATGTGATGACAAATGTATTTATTTGAGAGAGATAGCCAGTGATCCAGACTTTTTACCTAATAAAACAGACAAAATATTAGAAGAATGGGCTAGGAAGGGACTACAGGTGTACTCACAGATGGTTACAAATGACATGATAGACTCATTTGAAACCTTAGTTAATACATTTAATATAAGTAATAGCCATTTCTTTAAGTACTTACAAATTAGAAGCTACCTTATAACACAGCAGAGGAGACAGGAACAAAGATCACATATACTGATGGAATATCTGAGCAAAAATAGAAACAGCGAAAAGACAAAAATCTCAAAACTTTACAAAATCATGCAAGAAATCAAGATACAAGAAGATAACACTAAAGAAAAATGGGAAAACGAATTAGCAATAACAATTACGGAAGAAGATTGGAAAGAAGCATGCAAAAGAATATTTAAGACAACACAATCAAAATTCTGGAAAGAATTTGCTTGGAAAATAAATATGAAGATCTTCCTAACACCGAAAATGTTGTCAAAATATAGGCCAACAGGCAATGCAGAATGCTGGAGGAAATGTACGGAACGAGAAGCCAATCACACACACATTTTTTATACATGCCCTAAATTGAAAAGGTTTTGGGAGGCAGTTCAAGTACAAATAAAAAATACATTTACCTTACAAAATCCTATACATCCAGTCAATATAATACTCGGTCTTATTCCATTAGATATACACAGGGAGGGAGATAAATATTTGTACACCATATTACGTATTGCGGCTTTAAAGCAAATTACACGTAAATGGTTGGACTTAAACCCACCATCTGTTAATAATTGGAAAAAAACTGTTGAAGAGATAAAAGAAATGGAAAGAATTACTTATAAAGTGGGAAACCGTGAAGAGCAATTCACTATGAACTGGAGTAAATGGACCGAATGAATGAGTAGGAAGAACCCCCCCCCCCCCCCTCACCGATCCCCCCCCTCCCACCCCCCTCCTTTTATCTCTTACTTTTCTATCTCTATCCCTATAATTTCTCTCTTCTTTTTCTGTATTTTCTCTCTATTCTTTATTCTTTATTTTTTTATTTTTTGTTCTCTTTAAAAAAAAAAAAAAATGATGCAGGATGAACTTAGACAAGTGAAGAAAACTTGTAAAGTGTATGAAATCAACTTGAAATGTAATGTACAACCCTGCAATAAAGTATAAAAAAATATATATATATGAATGAATGAATGAATGAATGGTCTTTATTGTCATTGCTATAGTACAGGTACCAAACAACGAAATTTAGGAGGGGTGGCTCCCCTGGTGTTAGGAAAGAAAAAAAAAAGAAAAAAAAACACAAGAAGGGAAGGAGCTGGTTTACATAAATAAAGGCTATGTACACTATCCACTACTATACTGTACAGATAGACGACTAGGGTTGTCATATTGCACATAGTGTTATTGCACATTCATTTAAAGTGTCGCAGTTTGCAGGCTTGAAATGTACATATTTGTGCCTCAGCACTACACCTGATTTTTTCAGTCCAGCAGCTGCCATCAATCCGTCCAGACTGTCCAGGGCCCAGAACCTAGGTCTTTGCTGTGTTCAGGGCCTGGATGGCCCTGGGGTAGAAGCTGTTCTTCAGTCTGTTTGTCCTTGCGGCCATGGTCCTGTACCGCCTTTTCGAGGGCAGCCGGGTAAAGTGTTCGTACCCAGGGTGGGTTGGGTCTCTGGAGATCTTGGAGGCCTTCCTGAGACAGCGTGTGTTGTACAGCTCTTCCAGAGAGGGGAGGGGGGCGCCGGTGATCTTCTGGGCTGTTCTCACGACTCTCTGTAGCGCATTTCTCTCCGCGGTTGTGCAGCTGGAGAACCAGTTGCAGATGCCGTAGGTGAGGATGCTCTCCACTGCGCCGCGGTAGAAGGTCACCAGTATCTCCTGCTTGCTGTGTTCCTTCCTGAGGACTCTCAGGATGTAGAGCCGCTGTTGTGCCTTCTTGATGGTGGCTGTTGTGTTGTCCTTCCAGGACAGGTCATCCTGTATGTGCACCCCCAGGAATCGGAGGGTTGAGACTCTCTCCACGCTCTCTCCGTCGATGAGCAGGGGCTGGATCTCGGACTTTTTCCTCCTGAAGTCCACGATGATTTCCTGGGTCTTTGACTTGTTCAGCAGCAGGTTGTTAACCTTGCACAGCTTGCTCAGTTGCTCTACCTCATCCCTGTACGCCGCCTCGTCCCCCCCCGAGATGCAGCCCACCACGGTGGTGTCGTCTGCAAACTTTACGATGGAGTTGCTGGGGTGGACGGGGGTGAAGTCGTAGGTGTAGAGGTTGTAGAGGATGGGGCTTAGCACGCAGCCCTGGGGGGACCCAGTGCTGAGTCTGAGGGCTGTGGAGGTGTGGGGGCCCACCCGCACCCTCTGGGGGCGGTCGGTCAGGAAGTCCTTGATCCATGCACATATAGAGTGTGATAGTCCCAGGTCTAGTAGTTTGGTCACTAGCCTGTCTGGAAGGATGGTGTTGAAGGCGGAGCTGAAGTCCACAAAGAGCAGTCTCGCGTAGCTGTTTCCCCTCTCCAGGTGGGATAGAGTGGCGTGGAGAGTCGTCGCGATGGCGTCCTCTGTGGACCTGTGGGCTCTGTAGGCGAACTGGTATGGATCCAGGTTGGGCGGGAGGCGTGTGAGTATGTGGGCCCGGACTAGTTTCTCGAAGCACTTCATGATGATTGGTGTGAGTGCCACCGGGCGGTAGTCGTTTAGGCAGCTCACCGTGCTTTTCTTCGGGACTGGGATGATAGTTGAGGTTTTCAGGCAGGGTGGGATGGTGACCTGGGACAGGGACTGGTTGAAGATGTTGGTGAAAACCCCGCCCAGCTGGTCGGCGCAGTCCCTCAGCACCCGTCCCAGGACGCCATCCGGCCCCGAGGCTTTCCTGGGGTCCACCGCCTTCAGCACGCGTCTCACTTCATGCTCTGTGAGGGTGAGGCTGCTGAGAGCTGGAGAGAGTTGTGTTTGTGTTGTGGTTACCTCTGTTCGCCCCTCGTCGAACCGGGCGTAGAAGGAGTTCAGCTTTTCCGCCAGCAGGGGGTCGTCCTCTGCGGCTGTGAGCCTGTTGGCTCTGAAGTTTGTCATGTGCTGAACCCCCTGCCACATCCGCCTGGAGTCGTTGCTCAGGAAGCATTCCTCAATCTTCTCTCTGTGGTCTGCCTTGGCCTCTTTGATGCCGCGCTTTAGGTTAGCCCTGGTGGTGCTGTACAGCGGTGTGCCCTTCCCTGCGAAGAAGGCGTTGTCCCTCTCGTTGATCAGTTTTTGGACCTTCCCAGTCATCCATGGCTTCGTGTTGGGGTAGACCCGGACCCGTTTGTCCACGGTGACTGAGTTGGTGCAGTTCACTATGTGGTTCAGAACCGACGACGTGAACTGTTCCAGGTCCTCATGCTCATATTCCTGCCATGAGGTGTCATTTAGGTAGATCTGCAGTGGAGCGGACCCTTCTGGCCAGGTTCTGACAGTCTTAGTGGTGATGGGAGCACTTTTCCTCATGGTAGTGTATGCTGGGATCAGGAGGATTGACACATGGTCAGACATGCCTAGATGAGCTAGCGGTCTAGCCTTGTAAGCACGTTTGATGTTGGTATATACCTTATCCAGTGTTTTTTCTCCTCTTGTTGCACATTTAACATGCTGATAGAACTTGGGTAGTACTGCCTTCAGGTCGACATGATTGAAGTCTCCTGCTATAATGTGAACTGCCTGTGGGTCTACGCTTTGTTGACCACTGATGACGTCATATAGCCGCGCCAATGCTAAGCTACCGTCTGCATTCTGTGCAATGTAAACGCTTGTAATATACACTGCATTGAATTCCCTCGGTAGGTAAGTGGGTCGGCATTTAACAGTCAAGTATTCCAGGTTTGGGGAACAGTGGCTACTTACAGTTTTCGTGTTTAAGCACCAGCTATCCTTCGTAGATATAATGATCCCACCTCCGCGAGTCTTACCGCTAAGCAGCGTGCGGTCCGCACGGTGTAGAGTGCGGCCTTCCAGGCTAATCGCGGAGTCCAGGATAGTGTCATTTAGCCAGGTTTCAGTGAGAATAATTACACAGCTATCTCCCACGATGTTATTTTTGGCAACCTGTAGTCTCAATTCATCCATCTTATTAGTCAGGGACCTGACGTTGGATAGGAATATACTCGGCAAAGCTGGCTTGTCCGGGCTACGTCTCAGTCTGGCTAGCAGCCTTTAGAGGTGACATTATGGCTCACCTTGGGTCAGTGGTTAGGTGCTTTGGGTCCTAGTCAGTACATATGCTATTTGGAAACCGTAAAATAAACACTGATGTACACTACAACAACAAGTTTCTAGGGGTCTTAGACCACAAACTCTGCTGGAAACCTCACATAAAATATCTGTGTTCAAAGATAGCAAGAAGTATCATAATATTAGGCAAAACAAGATATCTTTTGAATCAGAAAATATTGTACACACTGTATTGCACACTTATTGTACCATATGTGTCATATTGTATTTAAGTGTGGGGGAATACTTACAAAAGCAACCTACAAAAGATATGCACATTGCAAAAAAGATACAGATTGTACATCATGCCAGATACTTCGATCATACAAATTGTCTGTTTATAAAGAGCTAAACATTGAAGTGTAAAGTGTTTTTGAACATGTACAGGACAGAGGACTGAGTAGTAAGGTGACTGATCTTATTTAATTTTCTGCATTTGATATTTATGTTGTATTTAGTTATAGAAAGAGACTCTATTTTTGAAATTGTGTAATATATTGTAAGTAGAGATGCTCCGATCTGATCGGCGCCGATCGATATCGGCCGATATGCCCTTGATCGGTTTTGATCGGAGTTCTCAAAACGGCCGATCAAACACGGCCGATCAGTTTACATAGAGAAATGGCGTCGCCAGTCTGGCAATATTACACAGTGTCGGAAAGAGACAACAAATATGCAGTTTGTAATGTCTGCTCAAAAGAAATTCCTCGCGGAGGAACGCACGCAAGGTCTTTCAATACCACAAATATCATACGGCATTTGCTGCGTTCGTCGATTCGCTCCGAGAGCGCCGAAGCGCACACTGGGCTCGACGTCATAAAGGGACCGAGTGCTTTGATTGGACGAGAGGCGTTCCACGAGTGCTGGTCAGAGTTCCAGCGCGACTTCACGAGCGTAGTGTAGGTAGTGTTCAGCGACGTCATGTGACCCCGCGAGCAGGAAGTCACTAAGCTAGGCTAAGGCCCATAGCAACAACAACTATTAGCGCGCGAGTTTTAGGTCTTCCTCTGTGCACCTTGCACAAGTGTAGATAGCGAGCGACTTTTCAGCATAGCAGGACATATTTTAGATGACAAGAGGAACAGGCTGAGTGCCAAAAACGCTGAGATGCTTGTATTTCTCAAGGCTAATCTGCCAGTGATGCTGCTTAATCAGAAGTAAGGTTTGAGTCTGAAATCTCCTTAGGTGCAATGTTTAGTTTTTTTGTTTTATTGATTATTGCTGACTTGCTGTCTTATCTCCTCCTAAATATGACTTGAAACTGACTGACTTGAAACAGTATTTTATATTTGGCTATAGCCTGTTTATGTTGCAGTTTAGTTTGGGTATGTTTATTGTTCCTCAGGAAAGCTACAGTATAAGCTCCAAGTTCTCTAAGAGCCCCTAGTTCCTCTCATTCGAGTGGAATATTGCACATTTGATGTGACAGTGTACATTTTATTTATTATGATTTTTATTTTCACATTTTATTTGTTTTTCCTGAAGTAAGCTACAGGTGGTTGTGAATTCAATAAAACAGATGGTTGTCAATTCATGATACTTTCTCATCTCCTAATTTCTTTTGAATACTTAATATACAATGTCAATGGTGTTAAGAATAATTAAAAACATAAATAATGCTACACAATAAATAGAATGCTTCAATTGCCATTTTCGACGCTGTGATCGGTGATCGGTGATATCGGATCGGCAGATCACTGATTCCAGTGATCGGTGATCGGTGATCGGCACCAAAAACCCTGACCGGAGCATCTCTAATTGTAAGGAAGGGGCAGGACTTTTTACTTTTTATGTTTTTATATGTTTATTGTGTTTGGGACCAATCAAAATCAAAATCAATAAAAAAAGATTATATAATAAAATATTATAACCTATACACACTATAACCTGAGAGAGAGAGAGAGAGAGAGAGAGAGAGAGAGAGAGAGAGAGAGAGAGAGAGAGAGAGAGAGTCATACGCTAATTGGGTTAGACAGACATGCCCACTGCTCAGCTATTGGTCGTCGTCCCTGGCGACGTAGCGCCCTGGATGTTATAAAACCCAGGGAAGGCTCGCGCAGGTAATCCAGCTCACCTGCTGCACGAGAGGACAGGAGTCTTGCGTCCTCGAGCGACAGCAGTCTTGTTTTACGAGCGTTCGTTATTATTACATTTAAATGTTTGCCATTTATCCAACGCGACGTTATCATCACTGACGAACAGACAGAGATATTAATTCATTTGAATTTGAAATCATGTCGCTGTCAGGGCGCGAGAGCAGCACGGTCCGGTTGGTGTTCCTCGGGGCCGCGGGGAAGAGCGCACTCATCCGCCGCTTCTTGCACGAGCGCTTCGAGCACAAGTACACGCGCACGGTAGAGGAGCTGCACGCGCTGCAGTACGGCACTCCGGCCGGCGATGTGCGCATCGAGATTCTGGATACGAGCGGCAGCTCTTCTTTCCCAGCCATGCGCGAACTCTGCATCCGCCACAGCGACGCCTTTGCGCTCGTGTATGTATGCAGTGGATGACCCCGGCTCGCTCGAAGCGGTGCGGCAGCTGCGTGAGGAGATCCTGGAGCTGAGGGGCGGCAAGTGCGCGGCGGCGATCACGGTCGTCGGTAACCAGGCGGACCTCACGCTTCCTGCCGCTGAGGCCATGGCCGTGGTGGAGCGGGAGTGGGACTCGAGCTTTGTCGCACGGGAGAGAACGCCGTCTAGTGGATAGTGAGTTGGACTTGTGATCGGAAGGTTGTGAGTTCAAATCCCGCCTGAAACCACACCACTACTAGTGTGCCCTTGAGTAAGGCACTTAGCCCTCAGTTACTCCAGGGGGAATGTCCCAACGATGTCGGTGCTGGATCATCTGCCAACCAGCAACCGCGGTAGGTTGTTTGCGGGTTTTGGAATGTACAGAGCTGGAACACCAACACATCATCAGATAACTATAAAACCCGTTCACAGTGTATTCTCCATCTGGGCATAGATTTAATAGGAGTGGCAGAAACGCACCTGACTGGTACTAATGTTGCTTCCATGACTGGTTATAGTTGGTTTGGGCAGAACAGAACCAGACTCCACCACTGGGCTCACTCTGGCTCCGGGGGTGTGGGCCTATTCATAAGCGACAGAATGTCTATGGACTACCACTGTGAAATATTAGACAACTCTGTGGAAGGAATAATGTGGGTCAAACTGACTGCTAAGCCCCACCTAAACATAAGCCATACTTTCTCTGTGGCTGTGTGTTATTTACCCCCAGCCAACTCCACTAGGCAGGTAGATGCAGCAGACTTTTATGAAAATATCCTCACAA
The DNA here is from genome assembly GCF_963989245.1 of Nansenia antarctica. NCBI lineage: Eukaryota > Metazoa > Chordata > Actinopteri > Argentiniformes > Microstomatidae > Nansenia > Nansenia antarctica. The sequence continues at coordinate 32,233,573 of NC_137675.1, read as the reverse complement.
ATGTTTATAGTTTTCAGAAACTTGGCCCTTTTCTTATAATGGGAGACTTCAACAGCCGTTGTGCAGATTCTCAGGACTATATAGGGTGTGGACTTGGTGGAAGAACGGAATGTAGTGGACTTCTCATCTAACTCCTATGGTGAATTACTTACACAATTTCTGATCAGTGCAAATTGCTGTATTCTAAACGGGAGAAACTATTGTAAGAATGACTTCACCTGTGTGTCAACTAAGGGGCTGTCAGTTGTTGATTATTTAATCGTCCCTCATGAAAATCTACATTGGTTTAGTGACTTCACTGTAACTAGGAGCAGGGACCTTTTCACTCAAGCGGGGTGTGTCTCAATTATGGACACGACTAGAGTAATCCCAGACCACTCCTGCCTTACCTGCACCATGGCCCTACCAGCAGTACCTTCCCTACCTCAATCTTCCAAACAGAGGAACGAGGACAGGGTCTCTTTCACTGCCTTTGATCTGTCCACTATCCCCGACCACTTCCTGTCTAGTGACAGCTGCCAAGATGCACTGAGGGGCTGTATAGCCCAGTTAGAGGCCTCAGCAGCCAACCAGTTTACTGTGGACTCGGTGTATGCTCAGTTTTGTGACATTGTAAAACATGAGATGCGAGAACAGATACCCCACAAGGACATTATTATCCAATCGGGTCGCACAAACAAAAAGAGGAGAACAAAAAAAGCCTGGTGGACAGATGAGCAATCCTCATTATGGAACTCTTTGAGCGTGGCAGAGAAGGAGTGGACATCCTGCCCCCCCGGACCAACAAGAGCCAGGGCTAGAGCTGTGATGAAGGACAGACAGAGACAGTTTGACCGCTCAGTCCAAGCTGCAAAGAGACGCCACTGGAGACTGCAACAGGAGAATATCCAGGAGCTAGAAAGCAACGACCCGAAGACCTTCTGGAGCCAAGTTAACCAGCTTGGTGTAGGCAGCGAGCGGCACCCCAACATCCCCTGGGAGGTCTTGGGGCCGGATGGCTCTCCGCAGACTGATAAAGAATCTGTCCTAGAGTCGTGGAGGAGCGAGTTTGCCAGCTTGTTCCAGGCGAACCAGCATAGTGGCCCCACCCTCGCCAGAGTCACAGAGCACCCCCACTTTAACCTGGATACATCCCTGAACCAGCCAATCAGTGAGCATGAGATTGTCAAAGTCCTGCAAGCAGACAAGAAACGCAAAGCATGTGGTTTTGATGGGCTACCTACTGATGTTCTGAAAAATGGTAATGCACTTAACTTATTGCATAGGCTTTTTAATCATTGTTTTCTTAATGGCACAATCCCAGAACTATGGAAATATGGCATCATCAACCCTATCTATAAAGGCGGGGGAAAAGATAAAAGAATACCTGCAAACTATCGAGGGATTACTTTGACCTCTGCTGTATATAAACTGTTCTGCTGTGTGTTACATAACAGGGTCCCTGAGTGGGTGGAGTCCAACGGCATCATAACAGATGAACAAAATGGGTTTAGAAAGAAAAGGAGTTGTATAGACCATATTGCCACTTTAACTGCTATTATAGACTCAAGGAAAAAGCTTAGAAAATCTACCTTCTGCTCTTTTATCGATTTTTCCAAAGCCTTTGATCATATTAACCGTAGCATGCTATGGGAGAAGTTGTCAGCTGTAGGCCTACATGGCAACATCCTTAACTGTCTTACTGCTCTGTACGAAAATGTGAAATGCTGTGTCCGTGTAAATGGTAGCCTTACAGATTGGTTCCCAGTCGACATCGGCGTAAAACAGGGCTGCATTTTGTCACCTGTTCTGTTCTCCATATATATAAATGACTTAAGTATAGCAATTAAGGCCCTGGGAAAAGGTGTCCCTATAGGAAATGAAAAGATCTCTATACTTTTATACGCAGATGATATTACCCTGATCTCTGAGACAGAAGAGGAACTACAGGAGATGCTGACACTGGTCCATAGTTGGTGCCAGGAGTGGAAACTAAATATAAATGTTGATAAAACCAAAGTAGTGCATTTCAGAAATCCAGCAAAGCCCCTGTCCAGTTTTAGCTTCTCCTGCGGGCTTTCCCCACTAGAGGTAGTCAGAGAATATAAATATCTGGGTCTATACTTAACAGAGTTCCTAGACTATAGTGTAACTGCTAAACATCTAGCCTTGCATGCTAATAGAGCACTAGGTGCAATTATAGCCAAAAGCTAAATATTGGGTGGTTTCCCCTTCAAATGTTTCACCAAATTGTTTGAATCTTTGGTTCTGCCCATCCTGACCTATGCAGCTGCTGTCTGGGGTTACAAAAGTCACTCTTGTTGTATTAAGGCTGTTTTTAATAGGGCATGTCGTTTTTATTTGGGTGTGGGTAAATACACACCGAATGCTGCCATCCAAGGTGATTTGGGGTGGAAAACCATGTGGCAACACCAGTGGTCATGCATTTTCAAGAACTGGAAGAGACTGTGTGGTATGCCGGATAACAGGCTATGTAAGCGTGTGTTCCTGTGGGCTAACCAGATGAGAAATGTGAAAAACTATGCTCATACGGTGCGAACATTTTTTTAGCTCTCTACATCTATCCCATCTCGCCAGCACTGATCTAATCCTATCAAGAAATGATCTACGGAGTCTTGATGAAGCAGTTGCAGAGGCAGACAAGGAGAAATGTCTCCTACAGATTAACAGGCCAGAGGGAAACAAACTGTGTACTTACTGTTCTTTTAAAAATGTTTTTGAATCAGAACCCTATGTTCAATGCATTATGCCCAGGCAGCATAGAAGTGCCCTTGCCAAGTTTAGGTGTGGAGTCGCTCCCTTAGCCCTGGAAACCGGCAGATACACTAACACCCCAGTGGAGAGTCGTTTCTGCACACTGTGCAACAGTGGTTCGATTGAATCCGAAGCCCACGTCTTATTACACTGTGAACTTTACAACGACATCCGCGCTGATCTTTTTATCTTTTTATCAAAACACTATGAGAATTGTAATGACTTTGATGACCATAATAAATTGTGTAAAATTTTAGCTGGTGAACACTGCATTAATGAATGTGCCAAGGCCTGCCACCTCATCCTACAAAGAAGAGTAGCCTTCATGAGCATCGCACAATAAACTGCCCCCTCCTTTTTTAAATACATATTTCATTGCCTTTACATATTGTATTTTATTGTAATGCCAATGGTATTTGTTGTAATAGTTCAAGTGTAATAGTACTTGAATGTACGTTTTTAATTTATATTGCTATGAATTGTATTGTGTCTCACAACTCCATGTGAGTGGTCCTCAACTTTTTAATGCACCTTTTGTTGCTGTTCTTTATACCATACCTGTTTGTTGAGGAGTGACACATAAATAAAGATATATCTATCTATCGATCTATCATGTAATTCGTAATTGTAAGTCGCTTTGGATTAAAAGCGTCTGCTAAATGGCAAAATTATTAAATTAATTATTAGATGTCTCAGGACACCAGTGCTGGGGGGTAGTAGATGTCTCAGGAAACACAGTGCTGGGGGTAGTAGATGTCTCAGGACACAGTGCTGGGGGGTAGTAGATGTCTCAGGAGACACAGTGCTGGGGGTAGTAGATGTCTCAGGACACAGTGCTGGGGGGTAGTAGATGTCTCAGGAGACACAGTGCTGGGGGGTAGTAGATGTCTCAGGAGACACAGTGCTGGGGGGTAGTAGATGTCTCAGGAGACACAGTGCTGGGGGTAGTAGATGTCTCAGGAGACACAGTGCTGGGGGTAGTAGATGTCTCTGGAGACACAGTGCTGGGGGTAGTAGATGTCTCAGGACACAGTGCTGGGGGGTAGTAGATGTCTCAGGAGACACAGTGCTGGGCGTAGTAGATGTCTCAGGAGACACAGTGCTGGGGGGTAGTAGATGTCTCAGGAGACACAGTGCTGGGGGTAGTAGATGTCTCAGGACACAGTGCTAGGGGTTAGTAGATGTCTCAGGAGACACAGTGCTGGGGGTAGTAGATGTCTCTGGAGACACAGTGCTGGGGGTAGTAGATGTCTCAGGACACAGTGCTAGGGGTTAGTAGATGTCTCAGGAGACAGTGCTGCGGGGTAGTAGATGTTTCAGGGAGAGCAGTTAAGATGTAACCTGAAGAGATGGGTTTTCAGTCTCGGCGGAAGATGGGGAGTGAAATATTCAAGTTTCAAGATTCAAGTTTATTGTTACGTCACATTACACAAATGTAAAATTCTTAGGCTTTGGTTCCTGACATTGCATTGCAGCACGAGACATAAGGCAATAATAATTCAAGCATCATTCGAGATAAAAAGTGACAGCAGTACAGGACATGAGTGACAACAAAATAACAGGCTTAATACAAGATAAAGGTGACAATAGTACAGGTAAGACAGGACACACTAGTGGCGCCACTAGTGATAATAGATAGTTCAGTAGTAAAGTGGCTGTGAGCTTAAGGTCTCCATTCCGCATGTGTCTTTGTACTAAAACCGCTGAGGCAACTCTATATGTATTTTATGTATGTTGAATATTATGAATGAATGAATTCAAACACTCATTCAACTCCTGTACTACTAATAATGTGATAACTCTAACCCCTTATGATAGGCCACACCCACACCCTGACTCCCCCAGCCAATAGGGTCATTCACTGACAGCTCTACCAAAATAAACCCTGATGCGGGGAGTGTGGTATGATAATATAGATCAATCTAGAACCATAAAAGAACCTCCTCTGGTGTTGGCAGACCCTCCTGCTCAGACTGGACAAGGCCAACACAAAGCCACAACTCTCATCCTCTCCTCTCATCATCCCCCTCCATCCTCTCCTCTTCCTCTCATCCCCCTCCGTCCTCTCCTCTTCCTCTCATCCCCCTCCATCCTCTCCTCTTCCTCTCATCCCCCTCCATCCTCTCCTCTTCCTCTCATCCCCCTCCATCCTCTCCTCTCATCATCCCCCTCCATTCTCTCCTCTTCCTCTCATCCCCCTCCACCTTCTCCTCTCCTCTTCCTCTCATCCCCCTCATCCTCTCATCATCCCCCTCCATCCTCTCCTCTTCCTCTCATCCCCCTCCATTCTCTCATCATCCCCCTCCATCCTCTCCTCTTCCTCTCATCCCCCTCCATCCTCTCCTCTTCCTCTCATCCCCATCCATCATCTCCTCTTCCTCTCATCCCCCTCCATCCTCTCCTCTTCCTCTCATCCCCATCCATCATCTCCTCTTCCTCTCATCCCCCTCCATCCTCTCATCCCCCTCCATCCTCTCCTCTCCCTCTCATCCCCCTCCATCCTCTCCTCTTCCTCTCATCCCCCTCTTGAAGCTCTAAAACCTGCAGGTGAGAGCTGAGGATAAATGCAGCCTGTTTGTTTATTCATTCTAAGGAGGAAGGGGGGGGGGGTAGGAGAGAGGGAGATGCGGGGGGGCGGGGGGGGGGGGTGAGCTGGTGAATGGAAACTGCAGAGGGACAGTTCCAGCAAGTATCAGATAAATAAACGGATGCACATGTGTATAGTTGACTAACCTGCGGGAGGTTTGTATAGACACACAAAGGCTCAGGTGGACAAAATGGATTCACGTGCACCTCAGTACACACAGACACTGTAAACACCTAGTCTAACATACACTCCAACACTCTCACACAAACACAAACACACACACAGACCCACACACTGCCATACACAACACACACACACACTCCAAAACACGTGGTGGGAAAATCATGTGTGTGTACAGTACCACGGGGCTGGACTCTAATCCTGAAGATTTCCATCTGTGGGTGTGTTGTTTGTTTTGGTCACGTTCACGTGCATGCAGCTCACCATGGTTTGTGGAACGTAACTCCTGCAGTCGCAACATTTCTTCCCACACGTGTGTGTGTGTGAGAGAGAGAGAGTGTGTGTGTGTGTGTGTGTGTGTGTGTGTGTGTGTGTGTGTGTGTGTGTGTGTGTGTGAGTGTGTGGGGAGGTTCGATTAAAGCTGCTGTCAGATTGAAGGACAGGCTGAGGCCCAGACTTCATCCTCTCTCTCAATTCATTTCAATAAAATAAAATTTTGAGAAAATAATAAATTAATAAATAAGAAAATAATAAATTTTCATCAAATAAAATTTACATCACTGTTGCATTAGTAAGAAGTCAGTATAGGCTTGTTGCCTGCTATCTGGTGTTCGCCTTGTTATGAAAATATATTTTTTCTGGCAACGTTTTGTCAGGGGGGACATTTAAAATACTGCTGCCCTGTAGTCGTTGGTGATTGGTCAGTGTAATAAAGGGGTGTTAATTATGGTTCTTGAAGCAATCGGCGCTGCGGATATTATTTTCGCGATCAGGGATTGGGTCTTTTCAGTCAAATCCTTCCCGTGATGCTTTGCTGTGGTGGCTTGGAATTCAAATCGGGAACACCAATCACAGACGCTCGTGACAACCGGAGACCAATCACGGACGCTTCTAACGAACGGTGCAGCATTTAAACTTGTAGGAGTCACTGTTGTCAAAAGACAGGCGAGTAACAGCGGGGAAAACAAGTTGTCAAGGCGTATTTTTGGTACATTTGGTAATCTATATATATATTTTTTTAAATCAAATCGACCTTGGCCGTATGCAATACATATATGCACGATCTTATTTTATCACCGACGTTAATTCAGCACCTGTAGATAGTTAGTTTTGATTAGAATTCAGTGGTTTGCGCGAATGTGGATGGTAAGCTAGTTAGCTAGCCAGATTAAGCTGAGGTAAACTTTTAAAAGTGTTGTCATTATTTTGTTCTTATTCACTGCGATCGTGCGCTGAAGAACACCTTTTTTGATCAAGATGAGTGCAGCAATCGCAAAACCGGTTGCTCCGTCGACACACGCCGACCCCAAATCTGCACCTCTCAAAGAGATCCCAGATATCCTTGTGGATCCTCGGACTTTGAAACGATACACGAGGGGAAGATTCCTTGGGAAAGGAGGCTTCGCTAAATGCTACGAGATCACAGACATGGACACTAAAGAGGTCTTCGCCGGTAAAGTCGTCCCCAAGGCGATGATCCTCAAGCCTAACCAGAGGGAGAAGATGAGCTCCGAAATCTCCATTCACAAAAGTCTAGATAGCCCGCACGTCGTGGGATTTAAGGGCTTTTTCGAGGACGACGACTTCGTTTTTGTTGTGCTGGAGATTTGCAGACGACGGGTGAGTGAGAAGGAGACATGTTGACTCAACTTTATTATTATTATTATTATTAATTAAAATTATTGACTCAACTTGCTGCTGTCTAGCAGCTTCCTATGAGCCAACTTATGAATGAATGAATGGTCTTTATTGCTCGAATGTGGATGGTAAGCTAGTTAGCTAGCCAGATTAAGCTGAGGTAAACTTTTAAAAGTTGTCATTATTTTGTTCTTATTCACTGCGATCGTGCGCTATATATGGTATATATGGTTTTGCTGTGTCACATGAAAGCTCACATGAAAAGAATGCTACCCAGCTAGCTACCATGGCTGACATATATTTGTCAGGTTTCCCACGGGTCCTTGAAATCCTTGAAACTTTGTGAATTTGAGAAACAAATCAAGGTCTTTTTTTGAAAATAGACATGGGTCATTGAAAGTGCTTGAATTCCCGTCTCTCTCTCTCTCTCTCTGAATATAAATAAATATAAAAATGTACTTAGCTCGTCAACTAGTAAATAAGTCTCTGTGTTGCTTAACTTAACACATATTTCACAATATATGGTTTTGCTGTGTCACATGAAAAGAACGCTACCCAGCTAGCTACCATGGCTGTTAGCTTAGCTAGGAAACAATCTAGCAGCACAGTCGACACGGCTGGCTCTCCACATCATTCGTTTAATTATTTGAATCGATTATTAGTCATTTAAAATGGCTGTCGCAGCATAACGTTGTCATTTGGGTGCTAAATTGGACAGACGTGTTTACAGGTGTTTGTTTGGAGTTAACCCGTCTGCCTTGTGTGTTCCTCTTCTAGTCTCTTCTGAGTTAACCCGTCTGCCTTCTGTGTTCCTCTACTAGTCTCTTCTGAGTTAACCTGTCTACCTTCTGTGTTCCTCTTCTAGTCTCTTCTGAGTTAACCTGTCTACCTTCTGTGTTCCTCTTCTAGTCTCTTCTGAGTTAACCTGTCTGCCTTCTGTGTTCCTCTTCTAGTCTCTTCTGAGTTAACCTGTCTACCTTCTGTGTTCCTCTTCTAGTCTCTTCTGAGTTAACCTGTCTGCCTTCTGTGTTCCTCTTCTAGTCTCTTCTGAGTTAACCTGTCTGCCTTCTGTGTTCCTCTACTAGTCTCTTCTGAGTTAACCCGTCTACCTTCTGTGTTCCTCTACTAGTCTCTTCTGAGTTAACCCGTCTACCTTCTGTGTTCCTCTACTAGTCTCTTCTGAGTTAACCTGTCTGCCTTCTGTGTTCCTCTACTAGTCTCTTCTGGAGTTGCACAAGCGGCGGAAGGCAGTGACTGAACCGGAGGCTCGCTACTACATGATGCAGCTGCTCAAGGGCTGCCAATATCTCCACAACAACCGCGTCATCCACCGGGATTTAAAACTCGGCAACATCTTCCTCAACGACGACATGGATGTCAAAATAGGTACGGCACAGCCACACAAACCGTTCATGCTAGACGAGGGCCACAAAGCAAACATCAGCAGCCCCTCACCCGTGTTGTCCTCTCCCCCCCTGCCCCAGGTGACTTTGGCCTGGCCGCTAAGATAGAGTATGACGGGGAGCGAAAGAAGACCCTGTGTGGTACACCCAACTACATCGCCCCGGAGGTGCTGTGTAAGAAAGGCCACAGCTACGAGGTCGACGTCTGGTCTCTGGGCTGCATCCTGTGAGTGGAGGACTTGGATCATAATGCACACACAAACACACACCTCAAATTCACGCGGTGAATGTACGGAATGTACAGAATGTTCACGGTTACAGCATTTAGGCACGAAGTAGTCTGACGCAGCGAGTTTTGCAGTGAATGAAAGACTCACAACGCGCTCATGTTCATGAGTTCCCTTCCCTCTCTCCTCTCCCAGCTACACCTTGCTCGTAGGAAAACCCCCGTTTGAGACTTCCTGCCTGAAGGAGACCTACAACCGCATCAAGAAGAACAACTACACTGTCCCCTGGGTAGGCACTCAGACCCTATCCTGTCAGCTAACGCACACACACACGCACCATTCCCTATTGTCAAACATGGCACACGCCTACAAACCATAACCAGGACTGTCTGAATTACAACCAGATGCATATATTTGTCAGGTTTCCCACGGGTCCTTGAAATCCTTGAAACTTTGTGAATTTGAGAAACAAATCAAGGTCTTAAAGGTTTTTGAAAATAGACATGGGTCATTGAAAGTGCTTGAATTCCCGTCTCTCTTTCTCTCTGAATATAAATAAATATAAAAATGTACTTAGCTCGTCAACTAGTAAATAAGTCTCTGTTGCTTAACTTAACACATATTTCACAATATATGGTTTTGCTGTGCTGTGGTAGAGAAGGCAAGAGACCATCTAGTGTTCACACATTCATGCCTCTCTTTTTAATTGTTGTCTGTGAGCGGATAGTTCCTATTATATAAATTCTCATCTAGTTCTGTCTCAAACTATGCTGTGTTGGGTCCTTGAATTTCAGGGAATTCTTCTTGAAAGTCCTTGAAAGGTGCTTGAATGTGATGTTTCAGAAGGTGTGGGAACCCTGCAGGACTGTCTGAATACAACCAGATGCATATTTGTGCTCATCACACAATTCTAATCATATCACTCCTCTTTCTTTCTTTCTAGCACATCAACCCTATGGCGACCAACCTGATCAAGAGGATGCTCCACGCCGAGCCCAGCCAGCGGCCCACCATCGCAGAGCTGCAGAACGACGAGTTCTTCACGACGGGCTACATCCCCCTGCGGCTGCCCACCACCTGCCTCACGGTGCCCCCGCGCTTCTCCATGGCCCCCTCCTCCCTGGACCAGCGCAAACCGCTCACCGCCCTCAACAACCAAGGTACGAGCGTGGCTAAACGCTACGTATAACACTAACCAGTGGTGCAAACTTGTCACCTTTAGGTGAAATTCGCAGTTTTTACCTCAAAATAGGTGACCTACGTGAATCATGCATATCTGCAAAAAAAATATTTGGGGGGGGGGGGGGTCTACATCTCATCTCATCCAAGTCACATGATGCCCAAGCTAACATCTTCCTGTCTGCTAAACTCTGCTGCAGTTGAAATAAAAGGTCTTAAAATGGTAGTAGAAACATAAGAAGTAATAAAATAAAATAACAGAAGTTATTTCTATGTTGCGATAACTTCTCAACAGGATTTTACAGGGTTCGTTCAAACTATCGTAATTCTTGAATTATATGTGCAATCGGAAAAAATCCAACAGTTTCTGAAAGCACAGAAGTTGCACTCTCTAGCCATTTAGGGTTATTACGGTAGTTCACCAAAAAAACAAATGCACTGACCTCAAAGTGTCATGGAGTGATTTGAAGAGAAGCAGTATTTTAGCGGTGTTTTATACTTTAGTGAGTTTCTGTACATATATGTTTGTGATTGTGAAATGTCACAAAGACCATCTGTAGGCTAGGGTAACCAATCCACCTAAAAGTTTCATTGAGGACGACGATGTAAGTGACGAAGGACTGATTTCTTCTGAACCAGGGTATGGAGGTTAGTTCTAGCGAATTTACCTGATAGAACATCGACATGCTAGAAACACATAACTACACATAATTAGATGATCATTATAAGTATTTAGTGATCGTTAAACTGTTGTTTATTATATCGACTGGGTACTTTACAACTTCAAGTTTCGTGTTATGAAAAAAACGAGTCGGTGAGTGGTTTGCCCTAGGCTGCGTTCGTAAATTCGCTCTGGAAATCTGATCAGCAGTCATGGAATGCCTCTTGTCCAATCAAATTACTTGGTCCCTTTATGACGTTGAGCCCAGTGCGCAGAGCGATTTTTACGAACGCTGCCCGAGACTGTCTCGCTTCCCCCTTTACCTCGCTTCTACCCTGCTGCTACGCTGCTTCTATAACATCAGGATCAGACACAGGGCGAGACTTTCAAAATAAACCTTTTTAATGGCTTCTGTGTGCTTTAGACTTGCGTAGAATCGATTTTATTTTTATTTAAAAAGTCAGTCCGGAAAATGTATTATTGTCGCCAGACCCACTGCGTGGGAATACGACGCGTGCGGATGAGAGACAACATATAAAACAAAACTTATCGCACACTTATTGCTCTTTTGACATTGGTTAAGCTGCGCCCAAAACCCAGATATTTTGCCACGTGAAATGATAAGACAAGAGGCCACGATACGATAATCGCCGTAGGAGGCGATTCGACTGTAGGCATGTGAAGTTAGAATTTCTTCAAACTTGCGGTGGTAGCAACGGTGTGTGTGGTTTAGTAAATATAGTGTGTGTGTGTGTGTGTGTGTGTGTGTGTGTGTGAACCTCCTGTGGGAGGTGTGTGTGTGCCATATCTCAGTATGTAGGCTATGCAGTGTAAGTGAGTGTAAGTAAGTGTGTGAGTTTATTCTGTTATGTATGTTATTATATCTAGTAATGTGTTGAGAAGCAATGGAAATAAATCAAGAAATTGATAGAGTAGGCTAACTTACATTATCATTGTTCTATGTGTGGTGGCCTGGGAAAACCCTTCACATGGTGGCATTTTGACATTTTCATTTTTTAATATTTCCATAAATTAGAAGTTCTCAGCTATTCATAACTGGTTGAATGACTGAGATAGCCCTTTATTTTAAAAAGTTATGAGCATTTTAATGTATCATGTCAAAAAAAGTGAAAGGTCATTACTACCCCTTTCTCCTCCGGGTCAGGGGAGGAGCCTATGCAGATCGGCCGGTCTCGTTTGTCTGCTTGTGATGCGGTGTTAGTCTGCTCGCCTCGTCGGTATGCGAGGGACAGATCCATTTGTGTGTCTTCTAGTTAAGATGTTATTACTTTATGCTTATTGTGAGCATCAGTAAACTGGCAATAACACAGGTGGAAGTATCGTCTCTCCTTTCGCTCATGTGTGCGTGCGTTGCTTAACTGAGAATGAGACACGTTCAACATGACGTTGTTTCACTAGCAAACTACCCACCACAAAAACACAAAAATAAGTACTTTCTCTTTTGTTTTCTTAAAATGTTTATTCACCATAATGTAGTATGGAGTTCAAAGTACGAGAATACCACATAATATCAAAATCGCCAAAATCGCGATTTCCATCTATTTTTGCTCTTTGCCACAAACGAACGCCAGCGACATCCGACGGGTTTTCCCAGGCCACCACACATATGCAACAGAACAGATCACCCAGCATTGCTAATGAAAAGAATCAACGAATGTGATTCTAATACCAATACTTGCTCAATAGGTCTTAAAATCTATTAAAAGTGGTCTTATATGTTAAATGTAACTTGTTGAAACCTGCAGGAACCCGCATAATTATTTTGAGAACAGGTTGCTTACATTAATTATTTGGGTGTTAAGGTCAGGGCCATCGCTACTTACACGCGCATCATTGTTAGACCACTGTTAATGCTAGAGCTAACCATCTACGGGCAAAAAAAAAGTGTCACCTTTTTGGACCATCGGCAGTTTGCACCCCTGACTAACTATTAGCGTTTCCTATACTCTTCTAGCTTCTCGTGAGTCCCCCCCCCCCCCGTCCTACAAAGGTACAGCCGTGGCACAATGCCTGTCTTATGGAAGTTAGAACGCGTCATACACCACTGTAGCCCATGGCAACAAATAGGGTTGTGAAATTCCCCTACGTTTGAGAAAACTCTCTGGTCATTTCCAATGTTTCCAACTTGGTTTCAATACGGAAACAGTTGGAAATGATCGGAAAGTTTCCCACATTTACGGGAATTTTTGCAACCCTAGCAACAAAGGAGACGGACATGCCGTAATGCTACGTTTGTGGAATCTAATGCTCGCTGACCTCCACACGTTAGATATTATTAACCAGTGTGTTCAAGGTTCTGATGGGCGTTTCTCTCTCCTCTCTCCAGGTGGGACAGATAAGCTGGAGTCAAAGGACGAGCCCCTACACAGGTGAGACTCGACAGGCGGACGAGACACGGGTATCATGCCGTGTGCGTTCATTCTGAGGTGTTTTCGCTATCGTGTGTGCCGAGTTACCGTTAACAGTGTGTTCTGAGGCTCTGTTAGGTGTGCGTGTTCTGACGTACGCGTGTCTCCTGCAGAGAGATCCCCGAGCCCACGGTCTGCAACCTGACTGACCTGCTGCAACAGCTGGACAGTGTCAATGCGTCCAAGCCCTCAGAGAGAGCCCTCATACGCATGGGTAAGAACACACACACACACACACACACACACCACTTGCTTAGTTTGCTGGTACTGCAACAAGGCTAATCCCAGGTAAATATTCAGCTCCAGTCCATACATGCTCTGTTCTAGCTTTTGAGTGAGTTGTTGTATTGACCTATCGCTAAGCCACACCCCAAAATAGAAATTGCCCAATCATACGACAGCAAAAGTCACTACAGGCAGAAAACTCATACAAACAACTCGCTAATATCTGATGGTGAAAAGCTTCTAGACTAAATATTCTTGTCATCTTTAAAAAATATGTCTTACTTGCTGTGGTACATCAGAAATGTGCCAACTCCCGCCATTGTAAGTCATTGAATGTCATTCAGTCACGGTCGGTCACTGTCACTGTCAGTGAAGCGTTTGTTTGTCTGAGTTTTCAAAGGGGGCGTGGCTTAGCGATAGGTCTATAATTGTACTGTTCGGCATACTTCTTCCCACACCTGACTTTTCCAATGGCGGTAGTTCCACATGGTCTCTGTACTGACTCGTGTGTGTGTGTGTGTGTCCAGGGGAGGCTGAGGACCCAGCCTGCATCCCCATCTTCTGGATCAGCAAGTGGGTGGACTACTCTGACAAGTACGGCCTGGGTAAGAACACGCACGGCATGTGTGCAACTTTCATCTTACCCAACCCGTGTGGCCATATGGCGTGAACGCTTGATGTCTTACGACGTGTGTGTGTGCGTGTTAGGTTACCAGCTGTGCGACAACAGCGTGGGCGTGCTGTTCAACGACTACACACGCCTCATCATGTACCTGGACGGGGACAGCCTGCAGTACATCGACAAGACGGCGGCCGAGTCGTACCTCAGCGTGCGCTCCTACCCCCCGACGCTCTCCAAGAAGGTAGGCCCGCAAGGTCTTTGTTTTGACCAGACTAGCCTAGCATGGAGGTAGCACAATTTCATTGGCTAACGGTCACAAACACTACATCTTGGCTCGCAAGATTATATATATATTTTTACATTTTCTTTCTTATTTTTACATTTTCCCTTTCCCCCTCTTTCTCTCCCTCGCCTGCCGTCTTTCTCTCCCCTTCCCTCTCTTTCTCTCCCTTGCAGATCACGTTGCTCAAGTATTTCCGTAACTACATGAGCGAGCACCTGCTGAAGGCGGGTGCCAACGTGAGGCCCCGGGAGGGAGACGAGCTGGCCCGCCTGCCCTACCTCTGCCACTGGTTCAGGACCAAGAGTGCCATCGTCCTCCACCTCACCAACGGCACGGTGCAGATCAACTTCTTCCAGGTACGAAACCGTTTTTGTCTTTCCGTAATTTTTTTCTTTGAGGAATTCTTACAGCGAGTGTTCCAAGGGCTATGTAGCGATCTTTGTTTTTCTAGTGATCTGTTTTGAAGACAATTTGACCACTTAAGTAGTACCTCTCTGTACTGCGTATGTGTTGTTGTTAACCCTCTCTCTCCCTCTCCAGGACCACACCAAGCTGATCCTCTGCCCTCTGATGGGAGCGGTGACGTACATCGACGAGAAGAGGGCCTTCTGTACCTACAAGATGAGCCTGATCGAGGAGTTCGGCTGCTGCAAGGAGCTGGCCAGCCGCATGAGATACGCCCGCCTCATGGTTGACAAACTACTGACCTCCAAGTCGTATACCTCTCCACGCTAGAGCCCATTGACGGTGCAGGAGAGGCAACCCCCATCACAACCATCCATCCCACCAGCCTATCAGAGCACTAAGATGGGTTGGTAGGTTCCGGTGGTTGCGATGTCGTCATATGCCTGTACAGCAACATATTTTTACCAGCAGTAAAGTAAAAAAATAATAACTGTCTCATAGTTGAAATGGATGAATGATTATGTTTCGATCAGTATGTTTAGAATGAAAGGGATGCTGTCTGTCTCATATCTTGATTGTTGTTTCCCTGACTGTTTTTGTCTTAACTGAAACTGACCATGTTGATGTCTGTACACGTTATGTACATGCCTCTCTGTCTGTTTACCTTTACCGTCTTTTTTTACATGTTTATTTTAGATGTTTGATGTTGTCTTTTTCAACACGAATGCCTCCTCTTGTACAAAGCCCTTGCAGATGCATTTTAATGTTTTGAAAATGTTTAAATTCCCAAGTTTAATAAAGATTGTTTGCAGAAGAAGAGAAAGCGTCACTCCTGTTGGAGTTGTTCACTTAAAAAAAGATCACATTTATTTATTCCATAAAACCAGTACAAAAAGTTTCCTCTTATTCCCCTCCTGGGCAGCATGTACAAAATTCCTTCATTCTTACATGACACAGCAACACCAGAAGTGTGGGAGTGCAAGCTCATAGAGCAGTCATAAACCTCATGGTCTATACAGTGCTGATTTGAAAGTATGTGAACCCTACAGGGAATTGTTTTTGTATAAAATATTCAAAAGATTTAATAACTTCATTACCTGAACCCCAATTCATAATAAAGACATTCCAAATAAAGGACACGCAAAAAAGATTTTCATTCATTATTCAACAAAAGTTAAAACTATTCATGCGTGCAAAAAGTATGTGAAGCTCTTCAGTCCATAGCTTGTGGCACCTCCATTAGCAGCGATAACCTGGAGGAAATGTTTCATATAGCCACTCATCAGTCTCTGACATCTGCTTTGAGATATTTTTGCCCACTACAGAACTCAGCCAGTTGAGTGAGGTTTGAGGGGTGTCTGGCATGAACTGCCCCCTTCAGTGTCCTGCCACAGCATCTCAATTGGACTTAGGTCAAAACTTTGACTTGGCCAATCCAAAACACAAACATTCTTTCCCTGAGCCATGCTTTGGTAGATTTAGACCCTTCTGTGAATGCCATTTTGATTCGCTGTTCTTATTGTTGAAGCAAGTTACCTGAGATGCAGTAAGCGAGGTCTGCAAATCTCTAGATGTTATGTTTGGGTTGGTTTTTACCTGATTTATTCTTTTTCTTGTGGTTCTTGGGAGATATTTTGGAAGGGTGTCCACTTCTAGGCTGAGTTGCTGTCATGTTAAATGCTCTCCCTTTGTAAATAATTTTCCTCACAGTGGACTAATGGAGCTCAAACCTTGTTGAGATATCGTTTCCTCTCGGCATGCTGTTTAGCATTCACCTGTATGGCACAAAACTGACCAGCTTTCTTATCCATCTATCAGTCCTGCCCAAAATCTGTCCTAAAGATCTCTCCTTTGACCGGTTCATTTGGTACCCAGTTATTTATATAGAAATTATATTGTCTTTTATTTAAAAAAAACGTAACTAGCCATCATCCTAAGTGTATGTGTACAACTCCCCATAAAATAAGGTAGCATAAAGATTTGAACATTCTTATTTGATGGTTAATAACAGCAGCGGTTTATGGATGATAACCCCTCCCACCCCCCCTTCAGGGAGATTTCAGTAACGACAATGTCATCTACATGTCTGTCTGGTGGTCACTAGTTGACCATGCTAGAAAGGACAGTGGTGATGCTGTCAGGCCTGGCGAGTGCGTCACCTGAGCTCTTCACTTTAGGATCTTGCTCTTAGTGCTTGGAGGTTTAAACAGCTGCAGGTTCCCCCCCCCAAAACATTTCCTTGATATTTTTCTCTCTCTCAAAAGGTCTGAACATCTCCTCTCTGACCTTCTCCTCCAATGCGTTTTATGGACGTCGGGAGGAGTCAGAAAGGGTAGTAACAATCGTACCTGTCCTTCCCATATCCTACTATTATAGCCCAATAATAATAATAATAATAACTTTTATTTGTATAGCACTTTTCCTGCAAACGTTGCAGCTCAAAGTGCTCCAATCATTATATAATCATCATTTAATAATTTAGCCATTTAAAGGCAATATTAAAAAGAAGGGTTTTTAGTCTTGACTTGAACATATTTGTCGAGGTTGCATCCCTAATGTAAACTGGCAGAGCACTCCACAATTTGGGTGCATAAAATGAGAATGCAGCCTCACCAAATCTCTTCTTTTGTACATGTGGTACACAGAGAAAACCAGCGTCAGAAGACCTGAGAGCTCTATTGGGCTGATATGCTAGCAAAAGGTCTTTCAGATATTCTGGTGCTGTGCCAGTGAGAGCTTGAGAAACAATGTTACTGTAGTAGTCAACAAAGGGTCAGAGCTGGGGGGTATTCCATCAACATTGCTAAAGGACAAATCGCAAGAGTTGTCAAAATAAGGCTGGATTTTTTTTGTAGAAATAAGTTTGGATTGTCCTTAAGCGAGGTTGATGGAATACCCTCCTGGACTCCTTCTACATCTCTTATCACCAGACTCAGACTCCTTCTACATCTTTTATCACCAGACTCAGACTCCTTCTACATCTCTTATCACCAGACTCAGACTCCTTCTACATCTCTTATCACCATACTCAGTCAACTGCCTTTAGGGTTAGGGTTAGCCATGTGGGGGAGTGCAAAAGTGAAGAGTGGAGGATTGGGCCACAGTAATGGACTCTCCATGTCACGTTTCGGAACCCAGATCTGGAACCAGACGAGCCCTCTGACATCACAGGCACATCTCAGCAACCGGAACTTTCTTTTTTCGATATTTGGAACTATATCTGAACTCTTTCTAGAAACATCCATCTATGGGCATACTCATTCATGGGTCAGTAACTCCAGTGTAACCTCAACAACAGGATAGAGGACCTCTGGCCTCAAGCTTTCAACCAGGAAGTCCTCAAATTCCTGTCGAAAAAAACCATCAGCTTCAACCAGGAAGTACTCAAATGTCTGAGGGCCTTGTTCAATAACATATGTTTGCCCACTCCAGTGTATGACAACGACCCCTTCAAAGCTGAAATGTGCCTTAGGATTAAACCCACAACACACCCGCACGCGCACGCAAGCTAGGAAGAAAAAAAAAAGAGGCCGAAAAAAAAGCTCTTCTTCAGAAGCAGTGCAATAGTCTTGTTTTGGTTTGAACCTGCGTTAGACACTCGGCCATTCCGGCTTTTCCGGTAGAGTGGCGTCATGTGCTCCTGGACAGTGTGTCCTCCATGTGGGTGTGAAGTGAGTGTCCTTTTTCAGTGTTCAACCCCTCCTCCCTCAGGGCCAATCACGTGTCAGGGCTTTGTAAACGGGAGAAGAGGGAGGATAGGAGTGTGTTTACTATTTGGCTGTTGGGGGGCAATTATGGAGTGTGTTACTGAGTGTGTGAGTGTATGTATGTATGCGTGTGTGTGTGCATGTGTGCGTGTGTGTGTGTGTGTGTGTGTTACTTCACTGCAGGGGGCAGGTAGTAGGGGTGGAAGAGTCTCTCGTGGGCACAGGTGTGCAGCGCGTTGTGTGTGTGTAGCAGTAACCGTGGGAACCGCGAGGTGAAGTAACTGACAAAGCCTTCTGGAACCTCCCCCAGAGTCTCCTGCACCTCCGCAGGCAGCTCATGGTAGTGGTGCTTCTATAGGAGGGAGGGAGGGAGGGAGGGAGGGAAGGAGGGAAGGAGGGAGGTAGGGAGGGAGGGAGAGAGGGAGGGTAGGAGGGAGGCAGGGAGGGAGGGAGGGAGGAGAGAGGGAGGGAGGGAGGGAAGGAGGGAGGGAAGGAGGGAGGGAGGGAGGGAGAGAAGGAGGGAAGGAGGGAGGGAGGGAGGGAGGGAAGGAGGGAGGGAGAGAGGAAGGGAGGGAGGGAGAGAGGGAGGGAAGGAGGGAGGGAGGGAGGGAGAGAAGGAGGGAAGGAGGGAGGGAGGGAGGGAAGGAGGGAAGGAGGGAGGGAGAGAGGAAGGGAGAGAGGGAGAAGAGAGTCAGAATGAGAGTTCATACAGGTTTTAATCTGACTTCCCAATAATGATGATGAATCATTTTCATCCACAATCCACAGCTGTGAGGACAGAGGACAGACATGGTATAGATATACTGTAGATGGTATAGATATAGGTGGTATAGATATAGATGGTATAGATATAGATGGTACCTTGTTCCTCATGGCCCTCAGAAGGTCTCTGACTGAGTTCCCTTTATACGTCCGGAACTTCCTCAGATCTGCAAGACGCACACGCACACAGACACACAGACACACACACACACACACACACACAGACACACAGACAGACACACAGACACACGCACAGACACACGCACAGACACACAGACACACAGACACAGACACACACACACAGACACACCACACACACAGACACACGCACAGACACAGACACAGACACACACACACACACACACACACAGACACACACACAGACACAGACCCTGCGTAAGTCACGGGACAGTGAACCCTTGTCTCTGACTTTGACTCTACACTCCATTTTTTTTAAATCAAACAATTACTGTGAGTTAAAGTAGAGATTCCCCTGTTTTTATCTGATGGTATTTGTGTACATACCACCACAATTGGCTTGACGGGTGTTTCTGGCAGGTCGGGTGTGTTCCGTCACATTATTTGTGCAGCATAAGAGAGCTGCCAATGTCTAGTATTGATTCTAGGTTTTTGCGTTTGCTTTTGGAGTCTGCTATTGGGGTCTGTCAACATGAGGACCAAAGGGGTGTCAATGAATGACAGGAATTCCTTCATGCAGCTGAGGGAAACATAGCCAAAACCTTAGACTTTGCTCAAAATCAACAGTTTGGAACATCAATCAAAGTGAAAAGAAAGCCCTGGTGACCTCAGCAACGGCAAACAAGCTGGTAGGCCAAGGAAGACGATTGGTTGATTGAAGAACGCTCACCACAATTAAGGAAAAAAAAGGGTGTTGAAGGTGTCCAGGGTATTTGCGGATCACTGTGGGGAGAGAGTTCCAAAGGGTGGGGGCTGCCACACTGAAGGCTTTGCCCCCAAAGGTGGAAAGCAGACCCATGTCAGAGGACTGCAGGTTCCGGGAAGGGGTATGTTGGCGGAGGAACTGACAAGAAATGACGCATGTGTATTGCAGTGGCGGCTGGTGCTAAATTTTTTGGGTGGGGCACAGCAGTGTGGCGGGGGGGTCCTCTTTCGCCCGCGCAGCGCGCGTTTTTTTTCGCGTGCACGGTTTTTTTCCGCGTGCACGCGCATAAACACGCACTGGCGTTACAACCATTGTATAATTTCAACTTTCACCCTTAAAATGACCGTGTGGGCCATGGAGAAGTTACCCTGTCAACTACAGACACTGAGGTGGAAGAGTGACCGGTCTATGGACGTCGGTACGGTCCAATACCCAGTGTCAGACAAGGAGGAAGTCTAGTCAACAAGGCTAGTACAGGCCTCACAGCTACACTCAGGTTAATAAAGGTAGCAGATGAATATGTGTACTATGTGTCTGTGTGACATGGCTACATCAATGAGCAGAGATGAATGCTGCAGTCAGTAGTACAGTACTATCTATTTCATAGACACATGATGGATGATGATGGAGAGTGATGGTGGTCAACACATCACAGCAGGTCAACACATTCAATGATGTATCACAACCAGACCATGTCAGAAACACAACCAGACCATGTCAGAAACACAACCAGACCATGTCAGAAACACAACCAGACCATGACTGTAACACAACCAGACCATGTCTGTAACACAACCAGACCATGTCAGAAACACAACCAGACCATGTCAGAAACACAACCAGACCATGTCAGAAACACAACCAGACCATGTCAGAAACACAACAATGCATCAGCTGAGTTAAAGAAAACCAACTCTTACCTTTGATGACAGAACATGAGCCGTGTTTACCCGTACCTCCGCCTTGCTCCGCGCATATTGCTATGAATAGTTCGAAGATAGGTGCTTGCACGTTAGGTGCGAGGCTGCTTGGTTAACCCATTAGCGGGAACATTATTAGTTGCACAAAATAGGCTGATTTAATTGACCATGAACATCAGAGACAGACATTACGAATGTTCATTTAAAATACTCCGGAAGCCCGAAGTCCGGAAAACCGGAAGTCGGGAGTCCTCAGCATAATGCATTGTCTGCAATACAACAGGAGATTCAGGAGGACGCACATTTGTGCGCCCTGGCCAAGAAATAGAGACAGCCAATTGGAGCGCTGCTACAGCTCACGTGTAAACGAAAAGTATTCGTCCTGGCATAGACATCCATTGACCGGCGCCCCCGCGTTCTCCCCTATGTATTTTAACAGTGAGTTTTACACACACACACACACACACACACACACACACACACACACACACAGATAAAAAATGTTTATTGTATTGGAGGATTTTTAATGAATGCTGATAGGCGCCGACAGAATATCAGCCGCATTTTGTGAATAAACAATGTTTATTTAAAAAAAAAACTTTTTTTGTGAAGGTGGGGGCGGCGCCCCAGCGCCCTCTATCGGCCAGCCGCCACTGGTGTATTGGATGGCACTTCCATATGTGGTAGTAAGATAACAATGACCCAGAACATACTGACAGAGCAACTAGGGAGTTTTTCAGGGCCGAAAAGTTCTTGACTTGGACAAGTCAGAAAGACACCCAGTATCTGGTGGAGTCAACGACTCGCAAGGCTTCATGCAGATACCGCAGGCAAAGGATTGTGAACCAAAAACTGAAACATGAGGACTTCATCTGGGTATTGGATGAATGTGTCCAATCACGTCTGGGTACTCTGAAACAGGGGATCTGAAACAGGGGACCTATGTAGAAAAAGGAATTGTCATTTCTGAATGACGAAAACAATATATACACAAATACCATGAAATCACCTCATATTAGTTGTTTGTTTTCAAATCCAAAGTTTTGGAGTGTTGAACCCCCCCCAGTGTGTATGTCTATGTGTGTGTGTGTGTGTGTGTGTGTGTGTGTGTGTGTATGTGTGTGTGTGTGTGTGTGTGTGTGTGTGTACCTGTCTGTAGGGGTACAGAGATGTGCATCCTCCAGTTGGTTCTGACCACGGCCCGCCCCGCCGCCTCCAGCCGGACCACCATGGTGCTGTCCCCCGGCTCCTTCTCTATGCGGTCGCTCACGTCCTGCACACACACACACACACACACACACACACACACACACACACACACACACACCTTTACATGACCTCACACACCTTTACATGACCTCACACACGTACACACACCTTTACATGACCTCACACACATACACACACACCTTTACATGACCTCACACACGTACACACACCTTTACATGACCTCACACACACCTTTACATGATCTCACACACCTTTACATGACCTCACACACACCTTTACATGACCTCACACACCTTTACATGACCACACACACCTTTACATGACCTCACACACCTTTACATGACCTCACACACGTACACACACCTTTATATGACCTCACACACCTTTACATGACCTCACACACCTTTACATGACCTCACACACCTTTACATGACCTCACACACCTTTACATGACCTCACACACCTACACACACCTTTACATGACCTCACACACCTACACACACCTTTACATGACCTCACACACCTACACACACCGTTACATCACCTCACACACCTACACACACACCTTTACATGACCTCACAAACGTACACACACACCTTTACATTACCTCACACACCTTTACATGACCTCACACACCTACACACACCTTTACATGACCTCACACACGTACACACACCTTTACATGACCTCACACACCTACACACACACACCTTTACATGACCTCACACATACTGTACACTACCAACATCCATACTATTAACAACATACAAGAATCAGATACAGTATGTATCATTTCCAGAACATACACACACATGCGCACGCATTCACACAGACACACACAGACACACACACACACCTGGAAGAACTGCAGCTGTTTCTCGGGGCTCCAGAAGAAGGGGTGCTTGAGGATGGAGGAGGTGGAGGGGCGGGCCTCTGGGTCGGAGCTGATCATTCGCTCAATCAGGTCCCGCGCTATGACGTCATCTGACGGACACACAGCACAGCCAATCAGAACCCTCTGATTGCTCGACTGGGAATGGGTTCCACTAACACTGATCTACGGTCAGTTTTGTGTTTTCACTCAAATGTTAATGTCAGGGTTTGTGGAAGGTAAACTGATCCTCGATCTGATCTAATGGCAACTTCTACTCAGAGCTGAAGTATCTCTTAACATGTCTCTAATATAACTGGCTGTATCAGATAGGATGGACGTAGGCTGTTTCTTTGGCAAACTATATTAGATTACCACATAGATTAAAATATTTGATTGACACACACAAGCGCACACGTGCTCTCTCTCTCTCTCTCCCTCTCTGTCTCTCACTGTCTCTCTCTCTCTCACTCTTTCTCTCTCACTCTTTCTCTCTCTCTCTCTCACTGTCTCTCTCTCTCTCACACACACACACACACACACACACACACACACACACACACACACACACACACCATGCAGGTCTTCCATGAAGTGTGTGAGGCAGTATTCCCCCGCCAGGATGTTGGCCTGCCTGCGGAGTGTATCTCCAAACGGATGCTGCCCCCTGCTGACCACGTAGTAGAACACACACCCTGCAGAGAACACATCTACTGCTGCGGTCTGGACACAGAGAGGAGGGAGGGAGGAGAGGGGAGGGAGGTGGGAGGGAGGGAGGAGAGAGGGTAGGTGGGAGGGAGGGAGGGGAGGGAGGGAGGAGAGGGTAGGTGGGAGGGAGGGAGGGAAGGTAGGTGGGAGGGACGGAGGGAGGAGAGAGGGGAGAAGGAGGAGAGGACAGGTGGGTGGGAGGGAGGTGGAGAGAGGGTAGGTAGGTGGGAGGGAGGGAGGAGAGGGGAGGTAGGTGGGAGGGAGGGAGGGAGGAGAGAGGGGAGAAGGAGGAGAGGACAGGTGGGAGGGAGGGAGGGAGGGAGGAGAGAGGGTAGGTGGGAGGGAGGGAGGGAGGAGAGAGGGGAGGTAGGTGGGAGGGAGGGAGGGAGGAGAGAGGGAAGGAGGTGGGGAGAGAAACAATTTTTTTCTTATTGTTTCAGGAAATTCATATGCATATTTCCATCAAGTGAAACGTGAACCTAAATAGTATGTGTGTGTGTGTCAGTCTGTCTGTGTGTTTGTGTGCCTGTGTGCATGCGTGTGTGTGTGTGTGTGTCTGATTCTATGTCTGTGTGTGTGTGCGTCTGTGTCTATGTCTGTGTGTGTGTGTGCGTCTGTGTCTATGTCTCTGTGTGTGTGTGTGTGTGCGTCTGTGTCTGTGTCTATGTCTGTGTGTGTGCGTCTGTGTCTATGTCTGTGTGAGTGTGCGTCTGTGTCTATGTCTGTGTGTGTGTCTGTGTCTGTGTCTATGTCTGTGTGTGTGTGTGTGTGCGTCTGTGTCTGTGTGTGTGTGTGTGTGTGTGTCTGTGTCTATGTCTGTGTGTCTGTGTGTGTGTGTGCGTCTGTGTGCGTGTGTGTGTGTGTGTGTGCGTCTATGTCTGTGTGTGTGTGTGTGTGTGTGCGTCTGTGTCTGTGTGTGCGTCTGTGTCTGTGTCTATGTCTGTGTGTGCGTCTGTGTCTGTGTCTATGTCTATGTCTGTGTGTGTGTCTGTGTCTGTGTGTGTGTGTGTGTGTGTGTGTGTGTGTGTGCGTCTGTGTCTGTGTCTATGTCTGTGTGTGTCTATGTCTGTGTCTGTGTCTATGTCTGTGTGTGTGTGTGCGTCTGTGTCTATGTCTGTGCGTGTGTGCGTCTGTGTCTGTGTCTATGTCTGTGTGTGTGTGTGTGTGCGTCTGTGTGTGTGTGTGTCTATGTCTGTCTGTGTCTGTGGCTATGTCTGTGTGTGTGTGCGTGTGTGCGTCTGAGTCTGTGTCTATGTCTGTGTCTGTGTCTATGTCTGTGTGTGTCTGTGTTTATGTCTATGTGTGTGTGTGCGTCTGTGTCTGTGTCTATGTCTGTGAGTGTGTGTGTGTCTATGTGTGTGTCTGTGTGTGTGTGTGTGTGTGTGTGTGTCCTTCTTTTAAACCAGCTATGTGTGTGCGCTGGCCTTCTCCATGTTCAGGTGTGTGTGTGTGTGTCTGTGTGTCTGTGTGTGTGTGTGTGTGTGTGTGTGTGTGTCTGTGTGTGTGTGTGTGTGTGTGTCCTTCTTTTAAACCAGCTATGTGTGTGCGCTGGCCTTCTCCATGTTCAGGTGTGTGTGTGTGTGTCTGTGTGTGTGTGTGTGTGTGTGTGTGTGTGTGTGTCTCACCGGGTGGTTACCGGGGTCGTCCAGCAGCACCTCGGGGGCGATCCACCCCTCCGTCCCAGGGATGCCGGACCTCAGGCTGAAGCTGCTGCGGCCGTCGGGGATCTTCTTACACAGGCCGAAGTCTGAGATCAGCGCCCGCACGCGCCCCAGGGGCCCCGGCATGGACAGCAGGATGTTCCTGGGCTTCAGGTCTCTGTGGACTGGGGGGGGGGGGAGTGGGTGGGTGGGGAGTGAGTGGGTGTGTACATTCCGGTGGTGGTGGTACTGTGTGTGGCCACGGTGTCGGTGATCTTTTGGAGAGTGGCTTGGATTGGGGCCATGGCGGTGTTCATGGATGCGGTAAGTTCACTTGTCACTGGCATGTCGAGTGTTAGCGGCTGCTCGCTAACTTCCGAAGCACTGGGAGCCACCTTGCTAGCATCTTTATCTTGCGAGCTAAAGAGTTGAGTCAGTTGTTGCTGACTTCTGCCGCGACTGTTGTGAGATTTATTCATTCCGGGCAAAGAAAAAGTTGCTGAGTCACTTCTAATGACTTTATCGAATGAAGAAAAGTAACAAAAGTCTGGGTGTATATATTTCAAGTATTAGGGAGCAAACGCCATGTGACCTATCAGTCCAACGCCAACGCGGTGTCCCGATTCTTGTTGGCATGGAAGCGTAGGGCCACGTGGTAAGGCTACATGGCCCTCCAAACGGAGGTTTTTCAGAGGCACACTCCAAACGGAGGTTTTTCAGAGGCACACTCCAAACGGAGTTACAAACCGAGTGTTATGCGAAATCCCAGAATACCTTGCGAATCATTGGCAAGATAGTGGCGAACGCACAAGCAACAAAAGAAAAACACAAATGTAATTATTTTCTTCTTTAATAAAGATTTAAAAGTTGTGATAACCTTCGTATATCTTAGTTTAATGTAATTTCAATGTATTATAGACCATTTCTTTATAACATCGCTAGCATGCTGATGTCTCTAGCTAGCTAGCTAACGTTACAACATTGTTTTAAGAATGATTCGTGCATGACAGTCCCACATTTTGACATATTTCCATGTAGCATTTCACCTTTTTGATGGCATATGATGCCCGAAATTGTATTTAAGTCCAGCAGTGAAGTTGTTGGACTTGTTACCGCTCCTCTAATATCAGTGCGGACTGGCAGGGTAGGAGCAGGGTTGCTAGCCTACAGACTGGCAGGGTAGGAGCAGGGTTGCTAGGCTACAGACTGGCAGGGTAGGAGCAGGGTTGCTAGCCTACAGACTGGCAGGGTAGGGGCAGGGTTGCTAGCCTACAGACTGGCAGGGTAGGAGCAGGGTTGCTAGCCTACAGACTGGCAGGGTAGGAGCAGGGTTGCTAGCCTACAGACTGGCAGGGTATGAGCAGGGTTGCTAGCCTACAGACTGGCAGGGTAGGGGCAGGGTTGCTAGCCTACAGACTGGCAGGGTATGAGCAGGGTTGCTAGCCTACAGACTGGCAGGGTAGGGGCAGGGTTGCTAGCCTACAGACTGGCAGGGTATGAGCAGGGTTGCTAGGCTACAGACTGGCAGGGTAGGAGCAGGGTTGCTAGCCTACAGACTGGCAGGGTATGAGCAGGGTTGCTAGCCTACAGACTCATACCTGCCAACCTTCAGAAATGTTTATGAGTACCACTTGACCACGCAATTTGTTTTCATACACGTTTGTGTGAGACAAATACACGCACGCTTGAGAAGCAAAACACATAACTTAAGTTAACTGAGAGTATGGAGGCGATTAGGAATTAGAATTATATTGACTATATTGATACACCAGGGCTTGTGGGAAAACATCAGGGGCTTGAGAAGTAGCCACCCCCTAGCCCTGTCCCTGGTTCACATGCTTTCACCCCACTATGCTTTGCATTTCCCCACTCACAGCCATATCGTCACATTATTCAACAAATAAATCAGCTGTGAAGAAAACCATACAATCGTATTCTTTCGAATAATTTCTTTAATATTAAAAGTAAAACATATTACCAATGCAGGGCCAATATTTCTCAACTTAAAGTGCAATTGTACTACTTTCC
>NC_137675.1:32193709-32196209 GCF_963989245.1 Nansenia antarctica | reverse complement strand
TTCTCCACCACTTCTACGACCACTTCTCCACCACTTCTACGACCACTTCTCCACCACTTCTACGACCACTTCTACGACCACTTCTCCACCACTTCTCCACCACTTCTACGACCACTTCTCCACCACTTCTACGACCACTTCTACGACCACTTCTACGACCACTTCTACGACCACTTCTCCACCACTTCTCCACCACTTCTCCACCACTTCTACGACCACTTCTCCGCCTGGCCGTGGTCTCTGAGTCAGTAGGAGCCACAGGGGACAGGCCGGATCAGAACCTGATACTCCCCATGGAAGACATTGTTGGATCTAATGGGGTTTTCTAAAACCATATATGCTTCAGTGTTTCCTCCAGGATTTTTCACATTAGTGGCGGAGCGGTTATCTTTCGCGCGCATTTTTTTTCCGCGTGCACGCGCATAAAACGCGCACTGGCGCTCAAAACAAAGACGTGGTTTCACCAAAAACTAGTACATAGAGGGTGGCAACAATTATAATTTCTTAAATAGCGGTTAAGTCATTAAAGCCGAGCAGGTGATTTTATATAGAAGGTGATCAAATACCAACATATCCTACAGCTGCAGCGGAACATGCGAAACGCGCATTACACACACACACACACACACACACACACACACACACACACACACACACACACACACACACACACACAGAAAGATCAATACGAAGTAGGCCTACGTGAGAGTACACGCACAGAACCGGCTAACGTTACTCATTAACTGTTTACACAAAAAAATCACAGTGGGACAGTCAGATGGAGCATTTGGTAAACAACAACAGCAAGGTAATGCTATCAGCTGAGTTAAAGAAAACCAACTCTTACCTCTGAGGACACCAACATGAGCCCTGTTTACCCGTACCTCCGCCGTTCTGTTCGTGGTGATTTTAGAAGCAATAGATTATTTTTGCCCAGCGCATATTGCTATGAATAGTTCGATCTCCACACATGAGTCGGCGATGTTGTCATTTAGCCAGCTCTCAGAGAAGCACATCAGGGGGGTATTCCACGAAGCTCGATAAAGTTCTAAGCCTCGATAAAGTTCTAAGCCTCGAAAATGTTAGCTTGCGTTCGGTGCCATCAATGTGGCTCAAATAATTCGCTGCTTGGTTGAGCTCCTTCTGAGTCAGATATAATTAGCCTGCTCGCGACCAGGCTAAAACACAGGCTATGGTAAGACGCGCGTCAAAAAAGGCTCACAGGCGGAAACTAAACCCCGAACGACAGTTCCTCATGTGTCTTTTAGGAAATATTAGTTCCCACTTCACACGAGATAGATAGATTAGATAGTTTGACTGTGTGATAGATAGATAATTTGATAATTTGAAAGTGTGATCGATCGATAGATAGTTTGATTGTGTGATAGATAACTAGATATTTTGAAAGTGTGATAGATAGATAGATAGATCGATGGATACATAAATTAAAAAGTGTAAAAAATAAAATGAAATGAATAGGTATGTCTATCAACTTGCATTGCTGTTATCACAGCTGTCTGGTTGGCGTAGTGGTTAAGGCAGCCGGCTGGAGTCCCAAAGGTTGCGAGTTCGAGACTTGACTAAGTATTTATTTATTTTATTTTTTTACATTTAACCGAAGCCTTCATGCAAAGGCTTCAAACACCATTGTAATCGTGTCAGTTCTTGTAAATTAGCCTGCACCATAATTTTATAGCCTACATACTTTTTTAGATTAGATTTTAGATTAGATTCAGACAACGAAATGCAGTAAAAAGTGCGTCTGAAGAGGGATTCGAACCACGTCTAAAAATGATGAATAAATCCAGTGGCAGCGGTCAATACCACTAGGCCATTGGGGTGATATGACGGTTTGTAGCCTGCTGCTGATATCACCACAGTAGTAATATTAATTTATTAAAATATGAACATATAACAATAACTGGGGCTAGTATGACCTACGCATTTAATCGGTCAGCAATGTCTTGCCAAACCATTTCCCTCGCATCTTATTTTTCCGTCTTCATAAAGATCAATAATTCGGGAATGCTGCGCAAATGTAGTACCCCTGCAGAGTGGAGTATCTTCATTTCGACAGATCGACTCTTCTGGGCTCTTTATGTCTGCGTGCACGCGCCCATATCGAAGATTTGTAAGCCTGTCTTCTGTGAACACTGATGACACAAGGCTGATCCTCGTTCGAGGAATCACCTGAGGCTTGAATTCCAATCTCGAGTTGCCTGATCGCCGCATTTATTTATATCGCCGCTATACTGATCCACCTTTAGTGGAATGGCCCCCAGGCTGCACTCCCGATACACTGAATGATGCATCACGAGTGCCTCCAACTCATCACATTTGTTGGGTAAGGAGTTAACATTTCCCATTACGATTGATGGTAGAAACGGCTTGTATCTCCACCGCCTCCTCGATTTAGCTTTTAGCTTCGCTCCAGCTTTGCACCCCCGGTATTTCTTCCATAGTTCCTTCGGTAATGAGTGTTTGAAACCCTCATGTTTTG
>NC_137675.1:32173709-32181209 GCF_963989245.1 Nansenia antarctica | reverse complement strand
TTACTTACTTATACTGTTTGCTAGGTGAAGCGATTCTAAGTAATATAACTCTCGGTGAGATTAGACCACATGTAACGGGACATAACGTTACCTAACGTTAACTTAGCCTAGCCGACAGCTAGCAGCTAGCTTGCGTTTTCGTTTTCTAATGGCTTTCTAATGGCTTGAATAGTACGCTATAAGGGTCGGTGATGTTCAATCTATTTAGTTTAGCGATGTAGCGTTCTTTGTCTTGGTCGGTGTGACGATCCACACTGGTACCACCAGTGGGCGCCAATCATCTGTTGTCTTGTTGACCTTCTCTTTTGGTTCCAGATGGGCACAGGTGGGGGTGATCATCCTGATTGTCCCAGGAACTTTAAGAGGGGGTCAAATTGATGGACTCGTTCTCTTCCTGGTCGACCAGCAGCCTTTTTGGTTGTGGTTACTATTTACTTTAAACATTATTTCCATTTAACATATTATTCTTTAATAAATCTCCTATTAATTGTTATCCATGTGTCGTCTCCCTTTTTGTCACCTTGTCCTGAGCCAGGCAAGCGTAACAAATTGGGTGCTCGTCCGGGAGTGAATTTGGTGAGAGCAATATTCTCTCCCTTTTCATAGTTGATATTCGGGATTGGATTGTTGGATTTGTCCAACTCTATATTGGGAGATCGCATGGGTTATTGTTTATAGTTATTGGGTTTTGGTTGGATTGGATGTAATGTATTGTTTAGTATATTTGGTACGTTGGTTTGGGTGCTGGTGACGAGGGGGAGCTGGCCGTCCGACTGTGCTGACAAGGACGTAACTCTGGGTATTGGCTGTGATCTTCGGCTGGAGTTTGGTGAGTGCTGTGTTCTATGCAAAGCAGAGAAGGATAGGTAGGGCGGGTGGTTTAGATACCATCAGAGCTATACGTGAACCCCCGTGCTAGGAGTAGAAGCGCTTAACGCTTGTTTATTGTTTTCGTTTGTTATTTTTGGTGTGTTGAACGCGGGGGCGCCACCAGGCATTTGCTTGGTGGAAGAGTTGCATGTGAACGCACTGAAGACTAGCTGAGTGGTTAGTCAGTCATTACTGAGTTAGATGCGGGGCAGCTCTTACGAAGTATGTTAGTTACTTTTCTGTTTTGTATGTGTGCACAGTTACTCGCTTTAAATGGGCTGAAGATTATGGCTGATATGGGAGTAGTTTATAGGAGGAGTTTGTAATAGGAGGGGAGATTCCCGTTTGTTAGGGTTGGTTAATATTGGTTATTTGATTATATTGAGTTATGGATATTTTTGAGGAGTTTGTGGCAGCTCCGTCGGTCGATGGATTGTTACAGTTAACGAAGGAACAACTGTGGAAGGTTGTGGAACATTATGAGGTTAAGCTTGAGGTGGTGAAAGGCCGAGCAAAGAAACAGGACGTAGTGGAGGCTTTACAGTAGTGTTGTTCCGATACCGATACTGGTATCGGCATGGCCACCGATACGCACAAAAATGCTGGTATCGGTATCGGCGAGTACTAACAAATATATAACACCCGATACCAAACTTTCACTATCGCGGAAAAACAAACACGCAACTGTGGTTGTCGAGGAGAGGAGCGGTGGAGCAGCGAGGCTCACCTCAGGTAACCTGCTGTCCCTTCCAGCTGCTCAGAGCCCAAGCTAAGCTATGCTACCGGGGCAACGTTCGGAAAGTCCCCCTGAGAGCGCCGGAGCGCACACTGGGCTCCGACGTCATAAACGGACCGAGGAATCCGATTGGACAAGAGGCGTTCTACGAGTGCCGATCAGTTTCCCAGAGCGACTTTTACCAACGCAGCCCTCAGACATATAGACTACGCCACTCCGCTTAAAGCGATACAACCCACAGCCAAGATAGGACACATTTTACAGGAAAAACATATCGACCTTAATCGATATTTATTTCGGTTGCACAGTCTAGCACCGCCACCGGCGTGCTGGAGAGAGTTCAAATAATAATAATAATGTCCGCGCGGCCGCTTCTCCGAGTCCCGCCCAGCTGTTCCCCTTTCGGGATAGTTCTCGGCTCCGTCGCCGCGCCACACCCCCTTTCGGGATCTGCTGTTGTGGCTCTCCGTGTCTCTCTCTCTCTCCGTCTCTTTCTCTCTCTCTCTCTCTCCGTCTCTCTCTCTCTCTCTCTCTCTCTCTCTCTCTCTCTCTCTCTCTCTCTCTCTCTCTCTCTGTCTGTCTGTCTGTCTGTCTGTCTGTCTGTCTGTCTGTCTGTCTCCGTGCGGCAGGTACTTCCTGCCTCCTTCCTTCTCCCGAGGAGAAGTTTTCTCTATGTTTGTTTGAATTGTTTACATATGCAGAACACAGAACACACATGCATTAGTGGTGCAGGAAGGCCTACTGTCACAGCGGAGTGTGTGCGACGCGCTGGCCAATGGGAGAAAGATCATCGGCCACTTCAAGCATTCCCCACTGGCCACTTCACGTCTGCAAACTGTACAGACTGAACTTGGAATGCCTAAAAACTTCTTTTTTTTTTTTTTTTTTTAAACGCCGTGGTATCGGATCGGTACTCGGTATCGGCAAGTACTGCACGGTCAGGTATCGGTATCGGGATCAAAAAATGGTATCGGAACAACACTACTTTACAGACTACGTTAATTAATAGGGGCATACTAAAGGGTAAATTGTCTGTCCCTAAAAGATCCGTTGGGGTTGCATCTGGGTCCACTGAGTTAACATTTGACCAACAGAAGGAATTGTTAGCATTACAGATGGAATCACAGACGCGAGAGCGTGAATTTCAGATGCAAGAGCGTGAATTTCAGACGCGAGAGCAGACGCGAGAGCGTGAGTTTCAGGCACAAGAGCGTGCGAGGGACAGGGAATTGGAGTTGGATAAATTAGCTCTTGAACGGGAGCGCCTTAAGTTGATTGCTGAGGGAAAGTTATCTGACGGTGGAGGTGGCGGTTCGGGTAATTCTAAAAGGGATAATTTGTCTGACATGGTTAGACTGTTGCCAAAGTTTAATGAAAAAGATCCTGACATATTCTTTTCACTGTTTGAGAGTGTTGCCGACGATAGGGACTGGTCTACTTCAGACCGTACCGCATTACTACAGAGTGTGCTTATTGGCCGAGCTCAGGAAGCTTATATTGCTCTTAATGGTGGAGAGAGGAAAGATTATGATACAGTTAAGGCCGCTATCCTTAGGGCATATGAACTTGTTCCTGAAGCTTACAGACAGCGGTTTAGACAATGGAAGAAACATGACAAACAAACTCATGTTGAGGTTGTAAGAGAACTAACCAGCCATTTCAATCGTTGGTGCGTGGCGGTAGAGGTGAATACTCTGAAGGATCTGTCAAATTTGATTATTTTGGAACAGTTTAAAACCATTGTCCCTGATCGCATTGCCACTTATGTAAATGAACACAAGGTAAAAACAGCAGATCAAGCCGCGGTGTTGGCAGATGAATTTGTACTGACTAATAAGAGTCAGTTTGGTGAACATCGTTTTCGTAGCGAGGGGAGCCGTAGACATAATCCGAACGTGACTGACCTATTGGTAAATCGTACACAATTCCCTAACGAAGGTCCTGGTTATTCTGTCCCCTTTTCAAAGTCGGAGCATGGCAGTCAGAGTAGAGTAGATCCTAACTCGACATGCAATTATTGCCTTGAGAAGGGTCACTGGAAACAGGAGTGTCCTGTCCTAAAAGGAAAAAAAAACTACAGTGGGAAGGGGGGCTCTGTTAGACCGTTGGCTCTTGCAGTGCATGCTTGTGGGGCAGGAGTAAGAGTGTCTGGGGTTGCCGAGGGGTCTCCCTTTAAACCAGGGGTGATGGCATCCTCAGTATCCAGCCCACCTGCGGCTACTGAGTTGGCGGTGGCACTACAGGGCTCTGTCTCCATACAGATTAGCGAGGAGGATCCTGATTTTGGCCCGTTTATTACTACAGGTTTCGTTTCTCTGGTGGGAAGCCCACAGAAAGTGCCTGTCCAGATACTTCGTGATACAGGGGCTTCAGAATCTTTTATATTGGAATCGGTTTTGACATTCTCTCAGGAGTCAAGTGTGGGGACCAGCGTTTTGATTAGAGGGATGGGGATGCAGACTTTGTCTGTCCCCTTGCATGAAATTGAGCTTTGCTCTGATCTGGTCCAGGGGGTAGTAACCATTGGTGTTCGACCCTCTCTGCCTGTGGTGGGTGTGGCCGTCATTTTAGGAAATAACCTGGCTGAAGGAAGAGTGTGGAGTGATGTGCCCCCACCTCTGGTAGTTAGTTCTGGGTTTACACGACCAACAGGACCCGACCTAAGTGTGAAGGAGTTTCCTGAGGTTTTTACTGCCTGCGCCATGACTCGTGCTATGAGTTGCATGGACCCTAAAATTGATGATGGTAAAGAGTCTGATAAGTTCACTCCTGACAATTCTGTTTTTCAGTTTCCTGATCTGCCGCCGTCTTTGTCTCGGAGTGAGTTGATTTTAGCCCAACAGGAGGATCCTGAGCTGAAGCTGCTGCTCAGTGGGATTCAGCCTAAGGATGAGCTGGAGAGCTCAGAAAGTGGTTGTTCTCTCTTGGAGGATGTGTTGGTTCGTCAATGGCTTCCTCATAATGATTGTTCTGTGAGTGACCCAGTTTTCCAGGCAAAATGTACTGGTCCTTACTCGGTTGTACGACAGGTGTCCGAACATAATTATTTGATCGATACCCCTAACCGTAGTAAGTCTACACAGACCACAGTGAATGGGGTGTCTCCATCTCCGTCCACTCCTGTGGTGGCAGCAGGAGGGGAGGAGGATGTGAGTGGGCCTGGAGACGGTGTTTTGCGTCCTCGGCTTAAGACCATGAGACATTGGCTGATTTATGTGTTATTGTTTGAGTACTGTTTGGTTTCTGTTTGGCACTGGTTTGGGCTCTGCAGCACTTTGATGTCCCATCCAGTGGTCGTTTGTTCAGATCATAACCCCCTGACCTTTTTGCATACTTTGCAGAGTCCGAGCCAGCGCCTTACCAGGTGAATCAATGCTGCCGGTCTAAAACTCTTGTCCTTAATCTCTCTTTCTCTTGCTCCTCCCTCCTTAAATAGAGCTTTTCCAGGTACCAGGAATTGCTGGAGGGTGGGCAGGTTGTAGGGGAGGTTGGGATTTGACGATTAGGCGCTATCATCCCAGTCCCGAAGAAAAGCACGGTGAGCTGCCTAAACGACTACCGCCCGGTGGCACTCACATCAATCATCATGAAGTGCTTCGAGAAACTAGTCCGGGCCCACATACTCACACGCCTCCCGCCCAACCTGGATCCATACCAGTTCGCCTACAGAGCCCACAGGTCCACAGAGGACGCCATAGCGACGACTCTCCACGCCACTCTATCCCACCTGGAGAGGGGAAACAGCTACGCGAGACTGCTCTTCGTGGACTTCAGCTCCGCCTTCAACACCATCCTTCCAGACAGGCTAGTGACCAAACTACTAGACCTGGGTCTATCACACTCTATATGTGCGTGGATCAAGGACTTCCTGACCGACCGCCCCCAGAGGGTGCGGGTGGGCCCCCACACCTCCACAGCCCTCAGCCTCAGCACTGGGTCCCCCCAGGGCTGCGTGCTAAGCCCCATCCTCTACAACCTCTACACCCACGACTTCACCCCCGTCCACCCCAGCAACTACATCGTAAAGTTTGCAGACGACACCACCGTGGTGAGATGTATCTCGGGGGGGGGACGAGGCGGCGTACAGGGATGAGGTAGAGCAACTGAGCAAGCTGTGCAAGGTTAACAACCTGCTGCTAAACAAGTCAAAGACCCAGGAATTCATCGTAGACTTCAGGAGGAAAAAGTCCGAGATCCAGCCCCTGCTCATCGACGGAGAGAGCGTGGAGAGAGTCTCAACCCTCCGATTCCTGGGACATCACATGCGGGATGACCTGGCCTGGAAGGACAACACAAAAGGCACCATCAAGAGGGCACAACAGCGGCTATACACCCTGAGATGCCTCAGGAAAGAACACAACAAGCAGGAGATACTGGTGGCCTTCTACCACGGCGCAGTGGAGAGCATCCTCACCTACGGCATCTGCAACTGGTTCCACAGCTGCACAACAGCGGAGAGAAACGCGCTACAGAGAGTCGTGAGAACAGCACAGAAGATCACCGGCGCCCCCCTCCCCTCTCTGGAGGAGCTGTACAACACACGCTGTCTCAGGAGGGCCTCCAAGATCTCCAGGGACCCGACCCACCCTGGGCACGTACACTTTGTCAGGCTGCCCTCGAACAGGAGGTACAGGACCCTGGCCGCTAAGACAAACAGACTGAAGGACTGCTTCTACCACAGGGCCGTCAAGGCCCTGAACACAGAAAAGGCCTAAGTTCTGGGCCCAGGACAGTCCGGACGGATTTTATGGCAGCTAGTGCTGAGGCACAAACATGTACATTTTCAAGCCTGCAAACTGTGACACTTTAAAATAACGTGAAAAAATACTTTTGTGCAATATGACAACCCTAGTTGACTATCTGTGCAGTATAGTACAGTGGATTGTGTACATAGCCTTTATTGATGTAAACCAGCTCCTTACCTTCTTGTGATTTTATGCTTTTATGCTTTTTCTGAAATGTGTTTTTTTTTCTTCCCTTTCCTAACACCAGGGGAGCCAACCCTCCTAAATTTCGTTGTTTGGTACCTGTACTGTAGCAATGACAAATAAAGTCCATTCCATTCCATTCCATTCCATTAGGCTGTGTGGCAGAGATCACCGTTTTCTTTGCCATAAACTATTGTTATTATTTGTATTATTTGTAATCTGGGAAACAAATTTGCAGAGACCTTTTTAGTAGGCCTCTGTTTTAAGGGGGGGATGTGACGATCCACACTGGTACCACCAGTGGGCGCCAATCATCTGTTGTCTTGTTGACCTTCTCTTTTGGTTCCAGATGGGCACAGGTGGGGGTGATCATCCTGATTGTCCCAGGAACTTTAAGAGGGGGTCAAATTGATGGACTCGTTCTCTTCCTGGTCGACCAGCAGCCTTTTTGGTTGTGGTAACTATTTACTTTAAACATTATTTCCATTTAACATATTATTCTTTAATAAATCTCCTATTAATTGTTATCCATGTGTCGTCTCCCTTTTTGTCACCTTGTCCTGAGCCAGGCAAGCGTAACAGTCGGTGAAGTGGGACGTAAACTCCGAAGGTCTGAAGTTGCCACTGGCGCTGGTGCTGCATCCATTGTTTTCTATTCTGCCAATATGGTGCCGTAAAAAAAGTTTCGTGACGAGTCACGTGACGTCCGGAGCTCTATACAGTAGCCTATGTGTATTTGTACGTCTGTGTGTACATGGTGGCGTCTGTGGCTGTCTGAGGACGCCTGTGTACATTAATGTGTATGTGCAAATTTGCTTATGTGTGTGTGTGTGTGTGTGTACGTGTGTGTGTTCCAGATCTGGGTCAGAGACACGCTGAGGGGACAAGGTGTGTGTATAAGAGGTGTGTGTGTGTGTGTGTGTGTGTGTGTGTGTGTGTGGGTTAGGGTTGGGCGGTAATACCGTA